>NC_052514.1:32973254-33273254 GCF_014356525.2 Nilaparvata lugens | reverse complement strand
AAAATGATAAGCGAAAATGCTTAAAAAAGAGACACAAACCGGGACTTACAGTGAAACAGTGATGTGTAAAGTGTTTGGATACTCAAAGACAAGGTATTTATACTTAAGTTTTTTATAATGCTCTAGCGCCCCCAATGTTTTGTTTTAATTTATTCTTGGCTAGTTTACAGGCTGTAACTTATTTTCCAACCGGCTTAAACACATAATATATTTTTGACTAGAAAGTAATAGCAGTTTAGGCTTATAAAATATAATCTCTCTCTATAAACATGTATTTTTTTACAGTACTAATAATATAAAATTTTCTTTAAAACATATTATTTCTCTTTATTTAAAGCTATTGATTCCCCAAAAAGTAATACAAATTTCACTTCGCCAGTTTTCCTCAAAACTCGTATAAGTTATCTATAATTTTCAATATGGTTATTGACTTAATTTCAAATAATTATTCAATGAGCTTGGCTCTCATCATCAGTCCCACGTTGGTATGGCATGTCTTTCTGCCGTATCCATGGCCCACGTTGGGCGCCATGTTTTTATGTCACGTTATTCTTTATATTTAAATAACGATTAGCCTCCTGCTTGGCATCAGTCGGTAAAGCATGAGATTTGATATAATTATATAATTAGGTCGTGGTTTTCTAATAGTATTCAGTCTTAAAAAATCTTGATAGGCCTAGGTATGGGCTTCTCCTATAACTCTTGTAATTCAATAAAAAATAATATATATAAATATGATACTTATACAATAGTGTTGAGGAATAATAAATAAATTGCACACCATAAACGTTTCATACATATATTACACAAATAATGCAAAAAATAAATCGAGGCAAAAAATATATAAAGAGCGATAAAAAATATAATATAAAATTTTCTTTAAAACATATTATTTCTCTTTATTTAAAGCTATTGATTCCCCAAAAAGTAATACAAATTTCACTTCGCCAGTTTTCCTCAAAACTCGTATAAGTTATCTATAATTTTCAATATGGTTATTGACTTAATTTCAAATAATTATTCAATGAGCTTGGCTCTCATCATCAGTCCCACGTTGGTATGGCATGTCTTTCTGCCGTATCCATGGCCCCACGTTGGGCGCCATGTTTTTATGTCACGTTATTCTTTATATTTAAATAACGATTAGCCTCCTGCTTGGCATCAGTCGGTAAAGCATGAGATTTGATATAATTATATAATTAGGTCGTGGTTTTCTAATAGTATTCAGTCTTAAAAAATCTTGATAGGCCTAGGTATGGGCTTCTCCTATAACTCTTGTAATTCAATAAAAAATAATATATATAAATATGATACTTATACATAGTGTTGAGGAATAATAAATAAATTGCACACCATAAACGTTTCATACATATATTACACAAATAATGCAAAAAATAAATCGAGGCAAAAAATATATAAAGAGCGATAAAAAATATAATATAAAAATAGAACAATAATTGAAATCAGTAAAATATCACAGGCTAAACTTTATATTCTAGATTTATGGCACGAATCATTACCATGTGCCTTTATCTTAAAATCATATGCATTCTTTTGCATGTAGCTGCGATATGCGCTTGCTAATACTTGTCGACTTGGACAATTCAATTAAAAGTGTGTGCTTTAAGATCAGCTTGATAAATTAGCCACTAATAATCCAAATATATATATATATTAAAATCTCTAGTACTTAGTAGATTTCTTTGTATCGAATATATATTTTTATCTCAGGGTGCAAGATTCGGCACCTGACGGAATAGGTAGAGCCATTCATCTAGTGAATTAGAGCTATAATAAACTATCGCAAATTATATTGCAAAAATTAAATATCATATGCATATGTTTTAATAGCCTAGATTTTGTACTTCTTTGATTTAATAGAAATTTCTGAAATATTGATCTATATTTTTTCTTTTAATAAAATACCTTTAATAATAATTTTACTTGCGCAAGTATTACTCTTATTAATTTCTTAATTTATAATAAAAACCCTTTCGGCGAGCTAGCTTTGATCATCAGATTAATTCGAAGCACTAGGGCACCCATCACTAATTTAAATTTATCACTCACGTGTCGAAAATCTTCTTGTAAGCCACCAATGTCGATCCAACTCCATGTGGTCCGGGAATATGGTAGCCGGAATCATCTCCTCCAAGGGGTTATAAATTTAATTAAAAATGAAAATGACTTCTGCTTCACAATAGCATCACGAAGTCTTTTAAGAAATTTAATAATTTACTTTAACTTTAACTTTTACAAAATCATTATCAAGGTACTACGCTCTAAAATATTTGGGGTCCTCTCCTGGTGGCATTTGGTTGGCGAGTGCTGGTTCTCCTTTCTCAAGTTTTACAGATCCTATTTCCGACTTTCAAATTAGCATAAAATTTAAATATCTTAGTCCTCCGCCATTAGGTTCAATAGATCTTACAAAAAATGCCAAAATATTGCTTAGATTGTATGATTAATAATTTCTTTGCATTTGAGCCATATCGATAACATAGACTATACAAAGTTTTAACACAAAATCTAGTACATTTATATAAATATATAGAAATATTTTTGAATTGGCCTACAGTTGCCGCCTATTAACTGCCGTTTTACTATTGGTGCATGCAAATTTTATTCGGTATTCATGCGCCTGGTACCTCTTATTTCCTGAATACATTAAATTATTTTTATTTGGTTTTTTATTTATGCTCTTACATGCTAGCTAATATTCTATACATTAATATTAATTCCATGCTACTAATAATTAGCCACGTGATCAGATGTTTTTTTCACATTGCACACCATCTGATTGCAATAAAGCTCTGCCAAGGGGTTTTGGTCAGATTCTACGTTTCTCGATTTGATCGATCTCTAGGTCACCGATCCGTGAATACATGTACATAACCTCAATCTTCAAATATTTTATATAATAATCTATTTATGAGCAATAAAATTCCTTCAAATCCTTTTTAGGTTTTTGTACCATTTAGCCAGAACAAGCTGATGCTATCTAATCTTAGTTATTATCTATTTGGCGATATTAGCCAGTTACTTTATTTTCAGACCTATTACTGTTTCTGTTAGGAATTTTTATCTACCCAAATTTAATACTTTACAATAGTTATTTAATCTATATCTCATCCTTATCTTCTAGTTTTTGTCAAAGTTCTCACAGTAGGCTACATAGTGAACGGGCTACACAATGTCATGCGATAGCACTCAATAAACTTTATAAGGCAACTGGGAAGTTAGCACTAAATATCAGTCACTCATAGCACAGTAGTCCGTCTATGCTTGGAATCTTATCATTTTCAGTTCATTTGAGAAACTGAATCATTATTATAGGCCTAGAGATGAAACACATTGATACAAAGTAAATTATTCTTACTTATTAATCGAACATACAAATAATTCTTTATGAAATGAAGTGATACAATGATATTTGAACTCATTTGAACAATATAATAATCATCTTCAATAATAAACCGATGAACTCAATCATACATGTCCAGAGCTATATGTACAGTTTTCGATTCGGGAACAATATTTACAATGACATATTTATTTTCTATTGGAGAATGAGCATGTTGGAAGAGAAATGGAGAAAAGGCGAATATAATGAGAATATCGTGGAGAAGTAGACGATGAAGAAAAGAAAGAAGAGGGCAAGGTTTAGAGAAAGATGCACGCAGTGTTGCTCTGAATGTCCCATTACACTGCTCTATGTCTACAGCAGCACTCTTCTTATCTGGGCGCAAATCTCACGTATTTGTAGGTGGAGACTGGAGACTGGAGGCTGTGAGCTCTCTGCTGTGTTGTGCGTGTCCATACCTGGTCCAGCTCGCAAATTGAAGTAGCCGACCGTCCTTTGCGCTCTCACAACATCCGACAACACTCATCAGCCTTTTGTCCTGCCTGGGAAGCCGCCGACTCTGCACAATCCTGCACAAACATTTTTATAATATACTTCATTCAATAAAATCACTTCACTTGCATGGGCTACTTTATTAAAATTAATAAAAACCATATAAAAACATGAAGTACAATTTTATCCAAAAATTATGGATAAGAATAAATAAGCATATGAACATAATTAATTATCTAGTATATTATTATTTATTTTTGCATTTAAACTTGAAAATGGTAGAAGTAGGCCGAAACTAGTTGTTGAAATGTTTAAAAATGTTTTAAATAGAAAGGGTACTTCATGTTTCTATATTGTTTTCATTAATTTTATTCAATAACCTTTATAGCTCCGTTCATTCAGTTTCACAATAGTGTTGTGAAGGTGAATGAACTGAACTATGAAGTTTTATTACATACTGATAGTTCATGTTATCATGAGAACCTATGAAAATATAAAAATATAATTAGTTTATAACGATCTAGTTTTGAAGGTTTGGGAGAGAGGTGTGAGAAAAATTGAATTGTTCAACAACGATATCATCTAATCCTAGATACAGATACCTCTGTACCTGTGTGACTATCTCTCCCCCCCTCCCCCTCAAAACAATGGACCGCAACTCCCAAAAACTTATATGAAAAATTTCGTAAGTATTTATTTAAAACACTGATGACCTTTTTTGGAACCCCAAGATTTCATTTTCAGCCTCCTCCCCAAAAATTTTAAGGAGAGAGTCAGCGTCTAAATCACCCTCCCCCCCCCACCACCAAGGACATGTGGACACCTCTGCTGGAAGAATTGCTGTAAAGTACAAAACATCGAAACCAGCTGAAACGGTTGAAATATTTTTCTCTAGAGCCAGAAAAGTCTTATCTTTTCTCATCTATTGGATGACGAAAATCAGGAATTGAAGGACGTTGAAGAAAAGTATGTATAATGACTATTCTCCATACAATAAAATTATTGTTATCATTCGTAGATTATAATTATGATTATATTCAACCTCATTGGACACATTGAATCCTTAAAATACAGCGGATGATATAACATGCTTGAGACATCACGTTCTTCAGACTATCACGGTGCATGATATTTGATTAACAGAGAGTACGGTATGATTCTCTTCGTTTCGATTGTGATTCACTTGAAAAATCTGAAAAATTGCCAAAACAGTTCATTCAGATCTTCCTAATCACATAAGAAGACAAACAGGAGAAGTAAGGCATTGAGTAAGTCGTGAGATATTATATTGGTGTATTTAAAAGGTATCCAAATCTACTTTTACAAACGAGAAGGGTAGCATACTTATAAATATTCAGCTCTCAGGTAATCGTCTGTAGGCTACTAAATATTAGAAGCGGATGGATTTCTAAGATACTCTAAGATACTACAACACCTAATTACATTCTTAGGGCCGTTTGCACAGTATAGATTGCTAAACTCGATAAGTTAATCTGAAAGTTAAAACTTGAATCGGTTTTCTCAGTGCATTTACTGATCCAGTTTAAGTTGAACTAGTTTAGCGTTAAGTTGGTAATAGAATCTCATCGTTTATTATATCAGGAAGGCATTTTTACAGGAAATTTGTCATTTATTTACAAAACATCAGTAAATTGAGGTTATTTAGCTACTATTTTCTTGTTCAAAATCCACAGAGCTGTAAGCTGTACGGTAATAAAAGTGAAAAGTTATCAAGAAATTCTTTAAAAACTTATGTTCAATTGGCACCAAAAAAATTGTAGAATGTAAGATAAAAAAGTTATTTTGTTACGCTTGAATCTACCATGGTCTTCCTCGTTTTTTAGAAATCTATCGAAAGCAAAATAGCTCAGTTATGTGTTATTGATAACATGTTTTCTTATCAAAAACCACTGTTAAAAATTGTCTTAATTTCTATCAAGTGGTTTATTCAATCAAATACTAAATTGGCAGTTGCTTTACTCAACTGTTGAAAAAAATTCTCTATCATCCCAGAAATTTAAATTATTTGTTTTTTGTTCATTTTTTCTCAGTTTCAAAATTTCTTTGCAGTGATCTTTATCAATCGCATTAAAAACTTCTTTCAATTCCGCCATTATAATAATTATTTTTATATTCAAATAATGATTCATCATAACCTAAATAATTATTATTATCGTTCACAGAAGCAATAAAAACAACCGTCGAAAAATACTTTACTATCAGCTGTTTCCCCACCCCATCAAATCTTCACAGATGTCAAAGTTAATCCAAATTATTTGGTTTAAACCTCCTGCTTTGGAGGTTCAAACTTTCCCAGAGGTTTAAACGCAATACAGAGTTCATACTGATAGTGTGCAATCGGAATTTTAGTTTAAACCAAAAAAAATCTAGTTTTGGTTCAAGCTTTAGCTTGAACTTACGCTGGGCCAACGGTAATGTCCATCATGATATTATTATAACACACAATACGTAATATCCGCAGTATAAACTCGTATCAGGATTGCAGCTACAACATTATACGTATAGAATAATATACGAAGGATAAACCAACTAAATATCTTGTTTAAAAACAACAATCATGTAGTACAAACTACATACCAGATGTATAGACCTAGTACACGTTTCACAACTAAACATTTCACAGCTCGTGTCCAGTTGAATGTAAACACTCTTGTAACAGGTGTCAACTTTAACAAACTGTCCATGAATGGGTATAATAGGTGAATGGCAGAAATTCTCCAGGTAAATACAACAAACAACTTGAAATGCTTGCTCGTGAACGCATCGCCGATGAATCATGAATACCCAATGACTCTGCTGACCCTCGGTTACTGATATGTTAACATGGAACATCGTGATATGTCCTGGTATCAGAGATCGATCGTGATCTTTTAATTGCATCGTAAACCAAGTTTGGTTGATCTCAGATTGCCTAACTGCGGTCATTTGAATTAATAAGTCGTTTGTATCACTGGACACTGCTTCGAGATGGAGCTGCAGTTTCATCATTTAATTTTTATCTCCTATCTAAATGTGAGAAGTGATTGAATATGATTGCTTTTTGCCAAACTTTCAACAAGTTTGATTCGTTTTGTGGCAACATAGTGTGGGCAACTGATGCTTCAGGATGTTAAGACTATTCATATTCACCATGCTCACAGCATGATGCAGTTAGTTATATATATTTTCTGTTTCAAATCTAATAAACATGTTACATCTGTGGCAACAGTGCCTTTTTTAATCATGTTTCGGTTGTTTACATGCATAATTGATCTCTGATGATTGAAATGACTCTCAGAGTGGAAGCCTTAAAAGTAGAATCACTCTACATTTCACCGATTTCTTCTGAGTTTGATATGAGAGTTACCCTTGGGTGTTGATTGACATTGATAAGGAGTTTTCCTGGTACATAAAATAATCTAGAAGTAGTAAACTATCAAATGAGAAAGTGAAGGGCTCAGAGATGAAAGTAGTTCATCTCGATCTTTACCCTACATCGATTTGGAGATTTCATTAATCTGTTATCAATTTATGATGATTTGTATCACAACTCTATTCACCAGGCTAGAACTTATTTTTATAAGGAGAAACGTGTAAACGTAATTACTTCATGGATACAAATCCAGAAATATAAACGGTACTTGAAAAATGAATGTTCTTCCATCATAATCCTTTTTATTGTTGTTACGCCCCATTCTCAGTAGGCGACTGAGAATAGGTAATAATTGGAAATTACAATGATTCACAATTAATTGAAAACAATTTAAATTTTTTTTACAATATTCAAGCAATGTACAATAATTGGAAACACTGGACCTTGAGTCTCATGAATAGTTAAATCTGAGTGAATCCCACCAATGAGATGAAACTCTGTTGAAGATCAGGTTATAAATTGAAAGAATATTTAGGGCCAACAAAATGTATTACAGTATTGAAACTAAATTAACCAAAAACATTACAAGTTTGAACAGAATCAGAAATTTAAATTTACTAGAATGTCTACGAAAGTTGGAGATAAGTCTAGAACTTAGCTGAATCACGAGCTCGGAAACCGGACCATGAAGTGCAGTAGTACTCAATTCAATTTTATGATCATAAAATAACAATGTTTTACAATTTGTGGAACATTCAAATTCACAATTTTAATTTATTTGTATATTCTAGAACTACCAGTAAAAATGGAGAATTCATTATTTAAATTTTCAATTTAGTACAATAAATATTCTTTTTCTATGCTGACAAGGTATGATGACAAATTCAAATTAAGACAAAAACTTCCTTTCGTTGAAGGAATACACTACATTACAAAGTAACAAACTACTAGAACACGAATTATGAATGTTTAAATTGATAATATGATGAGGAAAGAGTATAAGGACATTTTATTATGTAATGAAATATCAATAAGACAATAATCAAACTGTTTACTCGTACCTACTTTCCAATGAAGACATAATATTACTGTTCAATAATTATTTCAAATATCCAATGAAAGCTCTATGAAAGACATAGTAGAAACATGAACCATCACCTCATTCATACCCAATCCTGGAACCTCCATACCATACAGGTTAGAACACTGATTATGCTTTTTCGTCTCAACAAACATCTTCTTCTATGTTTGCTATATCTTATCTGTTTTCAACACCCAATTTCACAGTGAAAATATGGCTCACGTTCACATAAGGAGTTGAGGTAACTCCTTTCCAATTCCTCACTTTATTCGACAATCATGCTGTGAATCTTTGTATCTCCTTATTTTTCGGTTGCTCTGCGAATCTTAATCGAACCCGAAATTTGGCGAAAAAGCAATGTCATTCTCCATTTCACATGTATGGCGTGTGATCCTTGTCTCAAGATTCAGAACATGTGAATCTCTCTCTGAATTGGCGAAAATACATCTTATTGTGATACAAAAGAGACATCCTCGAATCTTGACAAATCTTAATTTTGTTTTGTTTTCGAAGATGCAAACATCCAAATACGTTCATGGTTTTACAGCTTCATAGGAAGATTTTCTTCTATCTTCTATCTCCTGCTGTTCAAACTTGTTGATATGGATAAGCTAGATAACAACAGCAACAGTTTTATTGAATGTCTACTTATCCTCTGGGTTGGAGAATAACACTCTTATTGTAATCCTGCTATGAAGCACTCAGAGCAGGATGTTTGAAATCAAAATATAGAGTTAAGAAGAATGGAGTTGAAATACTGAGTGAAAGACAAGTAATAATACAGAGTTTGAGAAAGGCCTTTCTTGTTGACCGAACGTGGTAAGGTCTATGTTTTAACTCGGATTTTCTTTTGTTTGTCTGTATGAAACGTGATTACGGCCAAACGCGTTAAAAGAATCTGATGAGATTTGGCAGGAATATTCCTTTTTCAACTGCGCGTCGACGTATACACAAGGTTTTTGAAATTTTGCATTTTAAGGATAATATGAAAAGAAAAGGAATTCCTTCAAACTCTGATATTACTATATAATCATCTACTATGAAGATGGGATCAATCAGACTATATAATTATTCATAATCAATCAGCTGACAAGTGGATTATTCATTGCATGCTTACACAGATGCCTGGCCGTGTCTATTTCTA
Source organism: Nilaparvata lugens (assembly GCF_014356525.2). NCBI lineage: Eukaryota > Metazoa > Arthropoda > Insecta > Hemiptera > Delphacidae > Nilaparvata > Nilaparvata lugens. The sequence continues at coordinate 33,263,800 of NC_052514.1, read as the reverse complement.
TAAGGTACGGTTTCAATATTTTTTATGATGATTTCTCATCAGTATCAATATTCTCACATTTGAAAAACAAATTTAATCGGTGATCGAGAATAAAATAAAAATGGTTAAATGAACTAGAAAATGATAAGAAATAATAATATTTTTAATATCATATATATAAATATTTTTAATATAATCACGGAACTGGATAAATTATCATATGGGATAAAAATTCAAACGTGAACTACTGAGTATTTGATCTTGGAGAAAACAATTAATATCAGTTTTTGAGAGTAAATTATGATTCAACTGTGAATATTGTGATTCAACTCAATCAACTAGAACAGATGACATTGGATACTTGTGGATGAGTAAACTGCGTGAGGTCTACTGTTCACAGAACTTCTAGTAGTTGTTGTAGGCAACCCGATGTAACGAGTTATGCTCGTCATATAATAAAGATACTGATTAGTGAAATTATTCGGTTTATTGAATTTCATTCATTTTTCTTTGTTGAAATTATCTATTTTTCTAACGAGTTCTAATATAATTACTTTATCGAAGTGATTTATTTTCAAATCATTTCTTCATGAATCGCGATAATGCTCCAGAATAAGTTTTCTGGATTTTGAACTTTATAAAATAAAAACTCAGGAGATCAAAGTGCAAATTTTTAGTGAGAAAACATGAAGAACCCAATACATAACTTATTATAAACTTGAGTGTAAATAGGAGATGCCATTGGGTAATACGGCAAGGCAGAATATCCGAAAGGATCTCTCTGCCGATAAAAGCCATAAGAATAAATAATGCTCCAGAATATCCTCGTACAAACTTCATTCTAGAATTCATTCTTCGTATTCAATTATCTTCTCAGTTATAATTCTTCAAATAGCAATACTTCGAGTGAACAATCCATAGTGAGAAAGTACGTACCCAATCTTTGTATCCTTGACACTGATTTTCCTAATTTAATATGATTCACTTTACTTCTCAATAGTAGACTAGACAGACTATAGTCCAGTTATTTTATTGTAAATATGGTGGGTCCGAGCACGATTATTCACTATGACGGTGCTGAAATATTGTGCGAAATAGTTGTTTTTAATGGACGGTGAGTTGGCCACACATTACATTCCAAGTTCCTAGCTGGTGGCTGCTGGCTCTCCCACGAAGGTCGTTAGTACAGGCACAGGAAAAAGAAACAGATATAGTTCTTCACTACTTTGGTGCGGGCTTTGGTACGCTACAACTGAAGGAGCAATGTCCATCATGAGAATTCAGAACAAGGAGAGAAAGAAGAGGAATACAGTCAAGACAGAACAATGAATAAGGTGGAGACAGAGAAGGAATGAGAAGGTTGGTTGGGAAAATAATTATAAAGAATTGGATTGAATACCTGCCTTTATTTAAATCCTAGGATGGCGACGTTAGGGCGCAGCCGGCCCTCTCTTATACTAGACCAGCCCTTGAAGGAGAGGTGTCGAATGAATAATAATATCAAGTAGAATAAGGGAAGGGTCTTAGACCGAAGGAAAAAGTGAAAAGAAATCGAAGGAGGACTGATGAGGGGTATATAGTGTGAGTAAGAGGGGTGGCATAAATATGGTGATTTTATGATAAGTATAAGAAAATGAAAAGAAGTCATGGATTTTTGCCATATAATGAAATAATATATCTATTTAATTTCTTAATGGATAAGTTATAGTTAAAATCAGACAATGATACCAGGAATGATAAGAAAGTTTTGATGAGAAAGGGGGAGTAGAATAATAATACAGTGATGGAGGATATAAAGGAGAAGGAAATGTAGATATTACATAGAGGAATGAGAAGGAAACAGAGAGGGAAGAGAGCTCTACAGAGCAAAAGAGAGAAGATGAGAACCTTCAGAATAAAATGAAGAGGACTTATAGAAGTAGAACAGTAAGAGAAGTCTACAAGGAGATGTAACAGAAGGAAAAGAGGGAAAACAGGGATTATGAGGGTAGAATAGAAAAGAGGAAATATTGAAAATAAGGAAAGAAGATTACTGAATACAAGAAACCGAGGACAAGACAAAAGAAGAATTATTGGAGGAAGAGGATGAAGAAGAAGAGGAAGAAGGTGATGAAGGAGGAGGAGAAGAAGAAGAAGAAGAAGAAGAAGAAGAAGAAGAAGAAGAAGAAGAAGAAGAAGAAGAAAAAGAAAAAGAAGAAAAAGAAAATGAAGGAGAAGGGAATAAACAGAATGAAGAAGAGCGAGAAGGAAGAAACAGAAAGAGGAAGAAAGATTAAGAAATGAAGGATGCTGACCTAAAAGAAATGACCGATTGATCAAATGCACGGCTTTATGATGACCATGATTCATGTTCACATCATGCCTGATAACGTGAATACGTAAATATTATATTACCTATTTATATTGTACATAACATACATTAGTATCTATTAAGTATATGGAGAGATAGTGGTGGTCGGTGGTAACATTATTTCCTGAAACAAGGTCCGGTTGTCTTTCTGCTTTTTTAGAGCGCAATCGCTAATTGGCCAGCCTAATAAATTCTAGCCGCGAACTAACCTACACACGTTTCTAATCGGCGGCTTCTCTTTTTTCTGTTCCTCCTCCGTCTTCAACTATCTGTCACTCTCTCACTCCCTCTTTCTCACTCTCTTTTCCTCTCTCTTGAGGACAATGGATTGTGTGGTCGAGAGGACCTGGAGGCTTTACTCCGACCCAAAAAAGGCTTATATTCAATCAATCAATCAATCAATAAATCTTGTTTGTTACTCCTCTCTGATTATCTGTGTGAGGTTGTGTGGATTATTTTTAGTTACAAAAAAGGAAAAAACTATAAAATTGATGTTTGATCGATCATTCATTTTCTGAAATATAAAGGAGTTACAGTAAAGATTCATTCTTGAAAATTATTCTAATGTAGTTCAGATCTCTAATAAAAATTGAGAACTCTTTATAATTTATTGTATAGATATAACGCATATTGTTATGATAACTTGAGCTTACGCACAGGCCTTTGTTGCCTATGTAAGCTCTCTCCTATCTGATTACAAGAATAAAATTGTGATCGCTCAAGAGTTTTATTATTTAGTCTAGTTCTATATTTTGTTGTTTTGATTTTAGTAAGTATTTTTTCTTCAATTTCACAAGCAAACGGGAACCAAGCTGTAAACTAAGAGACTTGTGCTTCTCAGGTTGTTTTCATGGATTTATCTCCATTCCCTGAATAATATATGGTTCCTCAAATGTTCTTCTTTATAATAACAGTATTTCTTACAGTATTTCAATATACCTCCCCATTTTTTTCTAGACTGTTACATGCAAAAATTGAGTTACAGTGCAATGAATTATAAAGGAGAGACCCTAGAAGATTTTTTCCATTCCCCCCTATTTCTTCCATTCTTCCAAAAGTCTTTATTTCATCAATGATCCAACATTTTCAATAAGTCAATGAATTGTCTAGGTCCCATTCCTCTGAATTATACAATTTCTACATTTATTCTACACTAAGACTATCCTCTTTTCTACTTCATCATTTTTCTCTAAAATATTCCTCTCTCAAATCTCTAAGATCAGTATAATATTTACCAAAAAATATTGGATTTGAACTTAATCTCAATTGATTTCAATTATAATTCAATTTCATAGTCTGATTATTCTTGAATCTAACCGACCATGAAATTGGGAATTTATTATCCTATAGGCTACTATTAAACGAGCAACTTCTGTTTATATGTTTAGATGTTTAGATGTTTAGATGTAGATGTTTAGATGTTTGGATGTTTAGATGTTTAGATGCTTAGATGTTTAGATGTTTAGATGTTTAGATGTTTAGATGTTTAGATGTTTAGATGTTTAGATGTTTAGATGTTTAGATGTTTAGATGTTTATATGTTTGTATTTCACCGGATCTCGAAAACAGCTCTAACGATTCTCACGAAATTCAGAATACCTACTATGTTCATAATATAAAGATTCGATTGCACTAGGTCTCATCCATGGGAAAACTCGCTGAAGGACATTAAAAGGATAATTATTATTCATCCTTGGAAAAACAGCTGATAATAATTATTTCCTCGTATGTTGGTGATGGAAGTGAGTGAGTGAGTTCATGTGTGTGGGACTGTGTCAAAATTATGACTCAGCTGTTGAACTTTTGTAATCATTGAATCAGGTACTTAGTGCCGGTTGCAAAAAGCCGGGCAATTATTTAGCAATCCTGATAAATTCCAGTAGATCCATCTTTCTAACAATCCTGATAAATTCCAGTAGATCCATCTTTCTAACAATCCTGATAAATTCCAGTAGATCCATCTTTCTAAAATGGTCTTCTCTGATTTGGTTCACGTGAAGTTAATCAGGATTAAAATTTAACTGGCTTTTGTGCAACGGGGCCTTTGTGAGGGAAATTTTCGCATTCCTCTGGGAATTAATCTCAATTAACTGTGATTAGATAGAACATTTCTGTATGAACTATGAATGTTACTATAAATGCATTCAATTTTTATGCTTTTGTACTCCAGAGTGAAGCTAGGTCTCCGATATTGTATCTTTACCCTATGATATAATATCATCATTCCCATATTGTATCAAGTTGTCCTGGTCTGTGGAAATCCTAAATTTCAACTTCGTGATCAATTAATTGAATTTGAAACAGACTAACAAATCAATTATTAACAACTTTACAAATCAATTAGTAAATGATATTGTATCTTTACTCTATGATATAATATATATAGTATCAAGTTGACTTAGTCTGTGGAAGCCTTAAATTCCAATATCTTCATCAATTGAATTTTAAACCATAACAACAAATCAATTAGTTGTGAATTGTTAGTTGTTAGTTAGTGAATGAATGATTGAATGAATGGATTGAGCACAAAAAATGCATTCAGTTAATTGTTCAACTCCTGAATACATTCACCCACTCACTAACTACTGCAGAGTTGAACTTTACAAATTGGGCCTCTCAAGGTAATAAAGTAGAGAACTCCACATTTCCGCAGAAAAGTAACATATATGTGGATAGGTGGCGGTGAATGTGGGAACCGCGGTATAACAACAAACAATACCAACCAACAGTAATTGAATTAAACTCTCCGAGATGGTCACTAAAGCTGAAAGCTGAATAATCTCAGCGCGGATCTTTTGTTTCATTCACTTTTCAGCTCAATTTGCGCTCATCACGGACCGGCCGGCTGCTTTATTCTACAGAAAAAAACGGGAGGACGAGACGTGACGAATCTGAGAGGTCTTGAGAAACTGCGAGCCATTCATGTAATTTTTGGAGGCGACTACTTTATTCTTCGTGTGTGCTCTGTACAGTTTCTCACGTTTATCAACACTCTCACACTCTCTATCTTTCTCTCTTTCTTCCTCTCTTTCCCAATTTCGTTACTACTCCTCAGCTCCCTAAGCATTTTTCTTTCTCCTTTTATACCTATCCCTTTCTCTCTCTCTCTTTTTCTTTCTCTTCATCTCCTCCTTTCCCTCTTCCTCTCTTTCCCTCTTCCTTTCTCTCAAAATTTCTTCACTACTCCTTAGCTTCCTAAGCATTTTTCTTTCTACTTTTATACCTCTCTCCTTCTCTCTATATTTTTATTTCTCTTCATCGCCTCCTTTCTCTCTTTGTTTCTCTCTTCCTTTCTCTCAAAATTTCTCCACTACTCCTTAGCTTCCTAAGCATTTTTCTTTCTACTTTTATACCTCTCTCCTTCTCTCTATATTTTTATTTCTCTTCATCGCCACCTTTCTCTCTTTGTTTCTCTCTTCCTTCCTCTCCAAATTTCTCCACTACTCCTTTAACTCCCTATGCATTTTTCTTTCTCCTTTTACACCTCTAATGAATGGATCGTAGCAACTCAGTCTAGGACCCCGCATTAGAATGAGCTGTTCAAATCGCATAATCATAACTTGCTTTAATTCATACTGCAAGCTGTATACCATATGATAGCATCTCCTATGTACTAAGACACTGATAGCTGCCATATACTAGTTTCATTCTGCATTTTCCCAGAGTAAGTTAACTGTTTAACTGTAACTAAATCTTTTGTAAGACGGAGTAGAATGATATCTGTTGATGTTGACCTCTATAGATTTTTCAATAATATTTTCACCGACTTTGTTGATAACATAATGTAGCTTTATTGGATCAGATTTGATTCTATAGCGATATTTTCAATTCTTTTTAATAGTTCATGTTTGGACTCCAGAGTTTGACTCTAGAATGTGGACTTTAAATTCAAAATATCGAATTTAGAGTTTAGGAGTAATCTCTCACCATTGTTCAACCATGGAGAAAGATAGCTTAGATAGTAGATTATATATCCCATTTTGGTGCTGACTTCTAGAGTTTTTCCCATCATATATTTTTTACTGACACTATGGTATAGGTTTTGCGAAGATACTTGGGAATGGTTCTTGAAATGACTTTGTGATAGAATATGGCCAATCTGTTCAGGATTTTGATAACTTGGATAAAAAAACCTACAGACTGATTTGTTGATCAGATTAATGTAGAAGACATCATTGGATCAGGTTTGAAAAGATTTGCATCGGAGTCAACTATTTATCATTATTCAGTAGGAAAAATACTGCTCTTCTTTTCAAATTTTCATAAAACTATATGTTTCAGTCTTGAAATTACTGTTGCAGATGATAATTAAGGCATAAGTTAGTGAGTGGGACTCAGTTATGAGCTTCAAATTAACTTATTAGTTTTTTCACACAAAAAGAAACACTAGGTCCACTCATTATCATAATCCTACCCTTCATCCTATCAGAAGCCTGAATTCTATGTGAACGTTATAAACTGATAATAAACTACTCAGATATTTTTGAAACCCATATTAATTCCAATACTCTTGCAGTAGTTTGCGAATTGACTCTGATCAGTAGAGTTTAAAAGTGAGAATAATATAGTGACATTTATACTTTGAAGCGGTATTTTCAATTCTTTAGAATACTTCATGTGTAGACTTCAGAGTTTGACTCTAGAGTGCGGACTTTAGACTCGAAGTATTGAATTTAGAGTTAAGGCCCACCCACTCTCTCACCATTGTTGAACCATGGAGAAACATGGCTTAGATCGTAAGAATTATATATCCCATGTTTTAGGCAGAAAGTAGAGAATATAATACATTTTATACTTTTATTATAAGGCGTTTTAGTTCCAAATTTCACTGTTTACCGATTGTCCACTTAGTTCTCTTTTGTGAAGCTGCGTGACGCTGGTAGTCTCTCATGGTACTGTGCCGTTCTTACTCTCTCACCCGTCCACACAGTAGTTATAATCGTCATTAGTCAACAGAAATTGGCTTGAACAAACAAGAAATCGGCTTGAAATTCGAAGCATGAACTCCCAATACTATAAGATGATAGGTTATAAGATAATCAGCTTATAACCATTTTGTAATTTGTTTAGTACTGATGATTATGTTATTTTTCTGCAAGTTGACCACGAATACTGGTCAGTGTGGTCAACTTAATCCCTATTTTTTGAATAATTTTTTCTATGCTTTTGTAAAAATAAATACAATTTTATTATTTCATATATCTTCATGTGCTATCTTTTGGCTATGGCATGAACGCCCTATTATCCCATGCATTGAATAGTACATGGCATGAATGCCTATATTATGAGATATCTCCTTGTTCTAGCTTTTCACTAAAGTTAAACTGAATCCTTACTGTGAAACTAGCTTCGCTGATTTCAATATTTTTTTTTAAATTTGAAACATGAACGCCCAAAACTAAAAGATAATTTATCTTATTTTGCTATCTTTTCGCTATGGCCTGAATGCCCTATTAACTCATGCATTGAATAGTATATGGCATGAACGCCAATATCTCCTTGTGCTAGCTTTTCACTAAAGTTAAACTGAATCCTTACTGTGAATCTAGCTTCGCTAATTTCAATATTTTTTTTTAAATTTGAAAAGTTAAACTCAATCCTTACTGTGAATCTAGCTTCGCTAATTTCAATATTTTTTTAAATTTGAACATGAACGCCCAAAACTACAAGATAATCTATCTTATTTTGCTATCTTTTCGCTATGGCCTGAATGCCCTATTAGCTCATGCATTGAGTAGTATATGGCATGAACGCCAATATCTCCTTGTGCTAGCTTTTCACTAAAGTTAAACTGAATCCTTACTGTGAAACTAGCTTCGCTAATTTCAATTTTTTTTTGAAATTTGAACACCCAATACTACAAGATAATCTATCTTATTTTGCTATCTTTTCGCTATGGCCTGAATGCCCTATTAGCTCATGCATTGAATAGTATATGGCATGAACGCCAATATCTCCTTGTGCTAGCTTTTCACTAAGCTTAAACTGAATCCTTACTGTAAGACTAGCTTCGCTTATTTCAAGCACTGACTCATGTAAGAAGACACCGCTATGAATTTGAGTGAAGCAAATTAATGTGCGAGCAAGCAATTGTTTCAGGCTGAGCAGTTTATGACCCACCGCACCGTGTGACATACATCTACTTTCTCCAACATGAGTGTGTCTCTTCATCTCAAATCATCTATTACTAACTATATACATCTATTACTATCTATATTACATCTATATACTACGCGGCACGTTGAAAGAGTTCGACAAAAGGGATTGGCAAGTCCGGTGCGACACCTATTGCTATTCAGACTGTCAGTATTATTCATACAAAATCAATCAATACTTCCTTATTGAATAGGTGTCTGTTAAAATGTTTTGGTAGAGAGTTAGTGGGGAGGATATTTTTAATATTCTTCCCAAAGAATGGACATTGATATGTCCAAAGCTCCGCCAATTTATGTAGATGCATAACAATATGATTATTATCTATAGTTATTATATTACAAATTGCTTTTTCATATCATATACAGTTCAATAGTTATTTTCTTAGTCTATACTATGTAAATTCATCTATAACTTTGCTGTATTGTAAGCTATTGTATATAAGTGTATAAGCCAGTATATATTGTAATCTACATAAATAAAGTACTCAATCAATCAATCAATCTGTCTGTCTGTCTAAAATGAATATCAAAACAGTGGAATTCACTTCACACTGTCAGCATGCCTTATACAAAACCTCAATGCTTTCCATTAAAACAATGCTGTCATTATTAAGTGAATCTCAGTATAGGGTGATTAACTATATACTGTCAGCATTCCTTATACAAAACGTCAATGCCTTACATTCAAACAGTGCTGTCAGTTTGTAGGGAATCTAGTACTGTGAGATTCACTTCGTACCGTCAGCATTGCTTCTACAAAAACTTAATGCTTCCCATTCAAAAAAATGCTGATTGATTGAGTACTTTATTTATGTAGATTACAATATAAACTGGCTTATACACTTATATACAATAGCTTACAATACAGCAAAATTATAGATGAATTTACATAATATAGACTAAGAAAATGATTATTGAACTGTATATGATATGAAAAAGCAGTTTGTAATATAATAACTATAGATAATAATCATATTGTTATGCATCTACATAAATTGGCGGAGCTTTGGACATATCAATGTCCATTCTTCGGAAAGAATATTAAAAATATCCTCCCCACTAACTCTCTACCTGACAGTGAGAAGTAGATCTAAGTATAAAGAATTTCCCTATACACTGTCAGCATTGCTTCTACAAAACATGAATTATAATATTCCGTATTATTCTATTTGAATAATCCTGCTAGTTTAAAAGGTTATCTTAGTATATCACAATACTCTTCATACAGTCAGTATTCTTCATGATTAAAATCAATTGTACACCTTCAAACAATGCTGTCTGGTGATGGTATCTTGATCCATTCCGAGCTGCTATGTATTAACACACTTTTTACTTTCCTTGCCCTATTACCATAGGTGAGGAAAGTATTGCTTTCCAAAAAAATTTAAGGTACCCTAATTTCATGTTTTCTATACGTTTCATTACTTTCCTTGCCCTATTACCATAGGTAAGGAAAGTATTGCTTTCCAAAAAAATTTAAGGTACCCTAATTTCATGTTTTCTATACGTTTCATTACTTTCCTTGCCCTATTATCATAGGTAAGGAAAGTATTGCTTTCCAAAAAAATTTAAGGTACCCTAATTTCATGTTTTCTATACGTTTCAAGGTCCCCTGAGTCCAAAAACATGATTTTTGGGAGTTGGTCTGTGTGTGTGGGTGTGTGAGTGTCTGTGAACACGATAACCCAATTCCTAATTAACCGATTGACTTGAAATTTCAAACTTAAGGTCCTTATACCATGAGTATCCGACAATAGGAAATTCAATAAAATTCAATTCAAAATGGCAGAAAAAATGGTGGATAATGACAAAAAACCCTGTTTTTCACGGTTTTCTCGAAAACGGCTCTAACGATTTTCTTCAAATTCATACCCTAGATAGCTATTTATAAGCCCTATCAAATGAGACATGAGTCTAATTTCTGGGAAAATTGCAGGAGCTCCGTAATATTCTTGAGAAAAATGGCGGATAATCACTAAAAAACCATGTTTTTAATGTTTTTCTCAAAAATGACTTGACCGATTTTTTCCAAATGCATACCCTGTATAGTTATATATCAGCTCTTTTAACTAGCATGAGTCTCCTCCCTGAGAAACTAACAGGGGGTCCACCCCATCCTTGAGAAATTTACTAATTTGTAACCTCCTTCTCGTGCTTGAGGTAGGTGGGTAGAGCAGTTTATTCAAAAGAACACACGTCGATATTTTATTTGTAGAACAAATGTTTTGACCACTTTTAAAAAATCCTCAAATTTAATAATTCAAACAAAGGAAAATGTACTCTGAAAACAATAACAATAGTATAATCATAGTTTTAATAAAATTATTTAGCCGCCAATCGGCATAATGTTATTCCCCTAGATTATCCTCGTTGAAGAATGAGGCTTATAGATCAATGAGCAAGGAAGGTTGTGTGAGTGTACCACACCAGATTTTCTATGTATTTAAACACGACATGCAGTCAATACTTTCATTACTTATTATTTACTCAATAATTGACTGCATGTCGTGTTTAAATACATGAAAAGTGTGTTAATGCTGTCAGATTAGAGTGAATCCCAGTATGTTAAAATTAAATTCATTTTCAGCTTTCCTTATGAATAACATCGATAGTCACCATTCAATCAATAATGGCAGTTTGAGGTGGAACTCACTACATATTTGAAGCCGGCAATTGTCTTCTAAAACGGAATGCATCTCGGTGGGATCGACTGTCGAAAAATGAAGTCGTCGTCCCATATAATGGATTGTATTATGAACCTGTGCTTTCACTTTTCTACATATTTATACTCGGTGAACAATTTATTTTACAGCCCACACGTCCAAATTAATGCTGGCTCACTCCCCTAGCATACTAGTTTTGTTATTTATGGAAAGATTACAGTCTGGGGAGTACATAGAGGATTGAGTTACATCCTGGACTTACATATACTAGTCGTGATATATTTGGGAGTATGTCTTTATGAGAGGTGGGTTGAACATTGAATGACATTTTTGTGATTTGAAAGCAGTTTCCAGTAGCTCGGAATCCACCTGATTATTTATTCTTCATGAACTGGCACAATCTGTCACATTGACAATCGTCATACAACTCAATAAATTCCAATCAAATTACATTTATGATGATTGGTAAATTTCTCACTTTACTTGAGTTGATCTTGCTAAATAATATTACTGTATTATCATTTATCTCCTCTTCCAATGTTATTCACATCAGTATATTTGTGCAGATATGGATAAAGATAGTGCAAAGTGAAAAGTGTATTTAATTTGGGTATTGTTAGATGTGAATAAATAGATAAATGAATAAAGAATAATTAAAAAAATATATAATTCATTCATCTACCACTCGTATTATATCTAATAGTCAACATTCAAGCTATAGATATTAATCGAATCTATGTAATGTCCAACTTTCCTGCATATAAACTTACGAAGCGTTAATTATTGGGAAGAAAATATCTATGAGTTTACGATACAATCATCCTTTTTTTGTATGAAACTATGATTAACTTGTCGATTATTAGAAGAAGTCCGTAGTTCTAGGAGGCCAATACTTTTTGTACTGATGCCTTGCTATCCATTTTCGAGTGACTGCCAGCACACACATTGTGACTGTTGCAAACCAGTTGCAAATCAGCTGCTCGCACGACTATTTTACAACCTTGGGTGCCGGTTGCACAAAAGCCGGTTAAATTTTAATCTTAATTAATGTCAGAGGTACCATTTGGAGCCTTCTTTTTTGAAAAAAAACCTTCACTGATTGGTTTTCGTGGAGATAATCCCTATTAAATTTCAACCGACTTTGTGCAACCGGGCCTTCATCTATTAGAGTGAGAAGGCGCAAAACACGCAACTGGTTTTCGACCTGTTTAAAACGGTAGCTGTAAAACTGTCTCACAGTGTGAACTTGGGCTAAACATACAGTTTACAGCAAAATCATTGGCCGATGATCTAAAGACCACCCAAAACTGTAGGACCACTTATTACTTCTCCTTATTGTCATCCCTAACATTATTCACGCACAAGCCTTGATTCATGTAGGAATCGTCCTCAGCAAAATCTTCTGAAACATAGTTTGGAAAGCAAAATCTATGAAAATCCATCACAAGCATCATCTTCATTATACAATACTCTCTCATTGCTCACGCACAAGCCTTGACTTATTTGAGCATCATCCTGAGCAAAATCTCCAGAAGCATGGATTGGAAAGCAAGAATCTATGGAAATCTGACATAAACATCTTTCCCATATACAAAACAGCATCATCTAATTCTCAATTTCCAATTTAGAAGGTACGGTGTTTAGAAGGCGGCATTATAATAATTAGGCGCTAAACTGGTCTCTGTGACATTAGAGCAACTGTAAACGGAGATGAGATTGAGTCGGCAGTGGCTGGCATGCAAAGCGTGATAGTGCGGTGGCTGAGTGATAAACGATTTCCACTTCTCAGATCACGACTTTTAACACCAACAAAGATAACTTGACCGGTGCTCATAATTCCCGCCTTTTGTCATTTTCTGCGTGTAATTGGAAATGTCGGCAAACTGAACATCTCTAGATAGTTTCTGCTCAGTTGCTGGTGTTTTCACTGAGACTGTGACACCGGTAAGTGGACGTTTTTATAGTGGAAGGGATAATTAAATGAACGGTTTTCTCAAGTTCCAGGATCACAATACAATATTTATTGAAGTAGTGTACAGTCGTAGTACAGAAGTACGGTGTATAAAAATTCATGTCAAGCAGTGTTAAATAACATTGTTATGTTCAGAATTCTGTAGTGTTGTATGATGTATACATCAAAATATCAGTGATCATCAATGAACCAACCCTTGAAAATTATTTACAGAACAAAAATTGTCATATTAAGGTGCGTACAGATATACGCGCCTCCAGCACGCTCCGCACACGTTCCGGACTCGCCCCGCAATCGCTCCACACTCACTCCGCAATCCCTCCGATTATGAACGTTACGGCAGATGTTAGCTCTTCTCGCGTTCCACTCTTGCTCCCCGGTCGATCATCAAGTGACCTGCTCGAGTGACGTTCGATTGCGGAGCAGAGCGAAAGTCTGTACGCACCTTTAGATTCAATAAAATGGAATAATGATAGATGTGAAATTAAAATATGATAGAGAATAGGTAGAGAGTGATTCAATCTATAACTTTATTCAACCCAAACACACTAAGGAGATCAAAATACAATCAAATTATGATGGAATATGTTTTTATGCAAACTTTTTCCATAACAGATTTTTTTTCTTTTTCTTTTATTTCAACATTGAAAGATGAAATAATAAGGTAGTCCTTGTGCTATTTTTCTTCCAAATTTCTAAGAGACAAAGTCCAAGATAAGGTTAGAATTTCACGTGTACAATTTTTATAAAATGTTAGTCCAAAATAAACATTAAAACTATAAATTTTGAATTTAGATGGCTTGAATAATTAAATTAATTAAAAATATTCCACTCAATTGCCACTTGTAACGAATAATATTGAGTTATTTAAGAAAATTTGGAACCATTCAAAAAACACAAACTTGTAAATATATTTACTTGTAAATATACTGCAGAAAATAAATTATTATTTTTACCAACTATATTTTGACAATAGAGAATAAATAGATTGATTATAAGATTGTACAATACTATTCTTCAGCTTTCCATCAGGTCGCAGTCATTGACCTGGTGTTTGTAAGTTGGTCACATGACCGCATATTGTCATAATGTGTGTGGTGTGATCCGGTCAGCATACCGAATAGACTCGGAGACTCGGAGGTGCTAATTATTGGCCAGGCGGGAGATCTCTCCATCAGAGCCCAGGCTGAGCGGCTGAGACAATGGATGCATATGAATGCCGTCGCAACGCCTTGGATGAATTTGGAGCATTGAGCGGACACAAGAATGCAGGATGGAGTAGGAGGATGATGGTTGAGAGGAGGAGTAGAGAAGGGGAAGGAGAAGGAGGAGAAGAAGGAGAAAAGGAGAAGGAGGAGGAGGAGGATGAGTAGGAGAAGGTGGAGGAAAAGGTGGTGGAGGAGTAGGAGGATGGGAAATGATGGAAAAGAAACATAGGAAGAAGAGGAGGAATAAAGAGGAGGGGAAGAAGAAGAAAAAGTGAAAGAAAGAATAGAAGGAGAAGAAGAAGAAGAAAGGAAGAAGAATGGGGATAAAAATAAGAAGAAAAAGAAGTAGAAGAGGAAGAAGAAGACGACACAAGATGAATAGTTTGATGATGGGGGAGTGAACTAGGATGAATATATTGTAGAATAGACGAGAGTTCTATGTTTTTCCGCGACATAATAATGTTTTGTGAAGAAGATGAGGGAAAGACAATTTCTGGAATGACCAAAAAAAATGATGTTGGTGTCGGTGTTATAGCACTTCATCCGTAAAAAAAGCCGTAGTGCAGCCGTGTGACGTCAGCACAGGTAGGGCTCCTACACCAATAAAAATTCGTTGATTTCAGCTTATCTATATCAGCTAGTGTTTTGATTGGTGTAGGAGCCCTACCTGTGCTGACGTCATACGAATGCACTACGGCTTTGTTTACGGAGGTAGTGGTTATAGACGGGTAATAGTTCATAAGTATAATTTTAACAATAAGTGTGGAATAGTAAAAAAACAAGCAATGGGGAATTGAAGAAGGACGGACCATAAATGTATAAGGAATTATAAGGAGTGGAATGACTAGAAAAGGAAGTAATATCAGGAAGTTAGAAGTGTATAAAGAGATAGAAAGAATAAAGAGGAAGAAAGACAATGAGAAAAATAGGTAAAGAATAGAAAGTTGAGGAATGAAAATCGAACAAAAATCATGTATAAAAATAGGTAAACATTAGATTGGAAAAACATAGATGAGGAAGAAGAACAATGGTTAAAATGGTTAGCTAGAAAACTGATAATAGATATGAATCACATCTGAATAGGGGAACTAAGAAACAGGAAGGGATATGATAAATCGGAGAGAGAATAGTATAGTGAATCAAGAGATGAATGACAGTCGGTGAGGAGATTGATAAGAACCAGTGGCTGAAGATAATTAAGAAATGAAAAAATGATGATAAATTCAATAATAATGCCAAAAGTAGAATAAATACCAGATAATTTACATATGATGTGAACAAGTGAGATTGGAGCGTTGGAAGAAGATGTACAAGAGGCGCAAGATAAGCAAGGAGGCGCGGAAAGAGAAGAACGACAACACAAAAAATCTGGTGTGGTACACTCACACAACTTTCCATGCTCATTGAAGTGTAAGCCTCATTCTTGAACGCGAATAATTTAGGGGAATAACATAATGACGATTGGCGGCTACTTATTTGAAACTACGATCAGACTACTGTATATGAGTATATATAATTGTTTTCACAGTACTTTTACCTTTATGTAAATTGTGAAATTCGATATTTTTTTTGAAGTCGTCAAAACAGCTGTTCTACAGATGAAATCTCGACTTTGTGCTCTTTTTATAAACTGCTTTACTTACCTACCTCATGCACGAGTAGGAGGTTACAAAGTCCATTTCTGAAGGATGGGGTGGACCCCCCATTAGTTTCCCAGGAACGAGACTCATGCCAGTTGATAAATAACTATACAGAGTATGTATTTGAAAAAAATCGGTCGGTTCATTTTTTAGAAAATCGTGAAAAACATGTTTTTTTAGTAATTGTCCGCCATTTTCCTCAAGAATATTACGAAGCTCCTGCAATTTTCCCAGAAATGAAACTCATGTCAGTTGATAGGGATTATGAATAGCTTATTCATGGTATAAATTATTTGAAGGAAGTCGTTAGAGCCGTTTTCGAGAAAGTCGAGAAAAACATGGTTTTTTAGTAATTATCCGCAATTTTCTCAAGAATATTACGGAGCTCCTGCAATTTTCCCAGAGATGAGACTCATGTCAGTTGATAGGGCTTATAAATAGCTATCAATGGTATGAATTTGAAGAAAATCGTTAGAGACGTTTTCGAGAAAACCGTGAAAAATATGGTTTTTTAGTAATTATCAGCCATTTTGAATAGAATTTCATTGAAATTCTTATTGTCGGATCCTCATGCTATAAGGACCTCAAGTTTAAAATTTCAAATCTATCGGTTGATTAGGAATGGAGTTATCGTGTTCACAGACATACACACATACACACACACACACACACACACATACACACATACACACATACACACACAACACACACACACACACACCACACACACACACACACACACACACAACACACACACACACACACACCACACACACACACACACACACACACACACACACACACACACATACACACACACACACAGACCAACACCCAAAAATCGTGTTTTTGGACTCGGGGACCTTGAAACGTATAGAAAACTTGAAATTAGGGTACCTTAATTTTTTTTGGAAAGCAATACAAGGAAAGGTAAACATGAAGAAATACAGACAGACGGAACAGAAAATCGATAAAACTTTATACTTCAGGTCGAATTTACATAAGGGATAGAGGAGAAGGATGAAGAATAAGAGGAGAAAGAAGAAAAGGATGATGATGAAGAAGAAGCGGAGAAGAGAGAGTCGATCATAAGTAGTGTCGCCTATCCTGTGATTAGCGATCTGTCCGCTGTGTTTAAAGTCACCGCTCTCCATATGAACCCAGCGCGCTATTGCCTTCACAACACTCAACAATGCAAATGATCTGGCACCAGCCGACGACACTATTTCAAAATAAAAGGTGTCATCCGAATTCAGAACACGCGGCCCCCTTCCCTCCCATCAAACACCACTATAGTGATATTCACTTGAAGCTGGCAGCAATCTTCCTAAAGAATATCACTGCTCACCATTGAAACAATGCTGACAAGTTGCGATGATTTTCGCTGTAGGTGAGTACAGATCAACTGGTCCATCGAAGATCTGCTCTCTGTCTCACTTACACACACACCCTTTCACTCTCTCCCACTTTCTCACACAGACACCCTCTTTCTCTCACTCTTCCTCCTTTTGGTCCGAACTGTTGCATAGATCAGTTGCAGTGAAAAAAGGTGTAGTCTAATTGGTGAGCAACCGCTCTACAGTTTGTAGGTTTGTGATGTCATGAACCGCAATAATTTGGTCAAGGAGAGAATGTTTTCTCTAAACACTTTTATTTGTTGTTTGAAGTTTGTATTCAATCATAATTATTATGAACCAGATACTTTTGAGAACTCTATGAGCAAATACCTATGAGCAAATACCTCTTTTCTATAATATGCTTTTCAACTTTTAAACTGATTAGATTTTGTTACGGATGTCGTTTGAGAGAAAAAGAGAAATGTCTCTGTTGAACTAGTTGAAAAAAATGATTAATGGGCTATAATGCTCCTACAAGAAATAATTTGATTATTGGGCCAACTCTTGAAATTAGTTATTTGTGCAACTAGTGCGCAAAGTGCCAGTTTGCTGCACCAAAAGAAACGTTTACGCACGAGCCGTAGGCAAGGGCGGAATGGTTTCTTGAGTGCAGCAGAGGAACTTTGCGCACGTATTTCACATAAAATTTTTGTGGTTGATTATGGGTAAAATGATGGCTGAAATCCATCAAATGTTTGTATAATTTTGTTATTAATAACAACTTTAATTTATTTTAAACTTTATAATCCAAATGAAAATTAATAATTGATAATTTATTCAAATTAAAAATTAAATTAATCCAATGAATTTGAAAAATTTTGAGTAAATCTTAATTTCTAAATATTTTTTTAACTAATCAATTTATGAATGAAAAAAAATATTTGAAATAATGATTAATTAATAATATCCAAAATGTATAATTTAATGAGTTCTCATTTTTATTTATTTGAAAATCAGAAAAAATATAGATCGAACAAATTCGCATTCAAAATACACGCTAACAATGTCAACAGCTGATTTGGATGGCTGCAAGATAATACGCAAAAAACTAATACTTTGCGCACTAGAGCGGAAAAGTGATTCTTTGCGTTCTGTAATCAGTGCAGGAATGGACACTTTTCAAGGTAACTGTAGGAAAAATAATGTTCACGGATGTAATTATGGAGAAAATGGAGATTCATTATCTATTGAAGGAAAGAAAACTTCTAATACAAGTTCAAAAGCTATAAGGAGATTGAAAGACAACATCGTTCTCCTCTCTTTTCCAGCTATGCTTTCATCAGAAGCATTGAGTTTATCTAATTTTGTGAATGTGAGATAGTTTGAAATGAAAACTTGGATAGAGGAGAGTGTGGATGGAACATGGAAAAATGTGAAAACTCTCAGCTTGAAAATGTTACCTGTGTGGTACCGATCCATGGTCCTGTACCAAATGAAACTGTAGAATTTGTCAATATATTTGTGTTTTCATTTCATTATGGAACAGTTCTACAACATTGACAGTGACTCAGTCGAAGTTTAAAAAATATCATAGCTCTTGTAAGCTATAAATAAGCAATTCTTATTATTCGCGTTTATAATTATTGCTCTTGTTAATCAATATGGATCTGGTGGTTCTTATATTAGTATAGTTCTGGATGAATACTTGGATACTGGATGATCCTAGTAACCTGGGAGAATATCGGTTTTATCCTATTGATGACAATTTGAAATATCAATTCACAAAAATTTGAAAGTACGATGTACATACATATAATTTTTAACTTAGATAAGGTGTCAATAGGGCTACATATGTTGTAGGAGAAGGTTGATGACCCGTTACACTACAGTGACGTGTTTGAAGGAGTTGTACGCATGTCACTACAGTAACAGGTGTTGCAGACACGCCACAACTTGTGATTGTTGGAGTGAGAGGGAATGATGCTGGAGTCAACGAGAGTGAGTGAGATAGTTGATGAGGGGGGCCCTAAAAGTTAACTCCAGTTTGATAGCAATGTTTGCTGACGCACCTCTGGCAGGAAGGATGAATGAGGAGAAAAGAAAATTGAAAAAAAGAGGAGGAAGAAGAGTAAAAAGACGAGGAAAGAAAGAGGGGGAGAGGCGTAATAAATGGGAGTATGGAAGATCGTGGTGACACCCAAAAAATTATCAAGGGAATTAATTTTTTCACGATTGAAATTCATAATGAAAGAGTGGAGAGAAAATCAGGAGTGACATGCATTAACTGCGCGTGTAATCTTTTTTCATCATATCGAGCGTTGATAAGTATGTATATAATCTATTCGTGTTCAAATAATACGCTCCATACAGTGAAATATTCTTAAATAAACTTTATATCCAATGGAATGTATCGCATTCATAGTAAACATCTTCAAGAGAAGGCGTCTCTTTAGGATTAGGTTCTCGAAGATTTGTGATGAAGAACCAATAAATACTCAATGAAGGCTCGAGTTGCTGCAGTCTCATTACAAATCTGGTAGGAGTTATTAGTGATTGGAGAGTATCTTGAATTTTCAATTCTAGTTTTAATCCAAATTGTGATATTCCCGATTATTCAGACTGATGTCAAGTGTCGGAAAACTCATTGAGTTCATTTATTTTATAGCTTTTAACGATGTAACACCCACACAAGGGCCACAGAATTTATCTTCATTTGGAATATTAAAATATGGAAAGAATTAAAGTGAAATAGAAGGCAATATATTTATTCTATGAATTAATAGAATAAATAATAAAATGTAGATTAAGACAATAGGCCTATTAGATTATTTCATTTGAGAAAAAAAGTAAAAGTAGAATCTTGAAAGTATAGTGCATAGTTAATAGGGGATTTCATTTAAAATCATTAATGAGAGAGATGGATATGAAGTCTACCATGGATGATTATGAATGAGGTACTTACAAGGTATAATTAAATACCTTGTAAAGTGTGAATTCTATACATCTAGTCATGCAACCATTGAGTTAATCCTCGAAACAATTTGATTATTATAGAATTTTCAATACGAATCAACTTACTATCGTCTCTTAGATTTCAGCTAGCACTAAAAGATCCTGTTATCCTGGAAGTTGATGCACTATACTAGATCGATAATCCAGAATCATCTCAGGATGAAATAAAGTACCTAGCTTAGTATAGAAATCATCCTTTGAGGTTCTACCACCCAACAAACCTCACCTCAATACGAGAAGACATCAACCCATTACAATCGGGTCATAAACAAACCTAAAATATAAATTAACAACAGACGTATGAAATCTAGGTTATGCCAGTTGGGGTATTGGAGGTTGGAGCACAGGTCAGAATGTTAATATGAAATTCAATTAGGTGCACTAAATAGTTCCGAAGACGACAATATGACATGCGTTCATATAATATATAATAAATAAATGAATATGATTTTGTTTTGTTACTTAACAATGGACCCGACTGTTCTGGAACGCATGACAATATACTAAACAATACTGTGACATGAGATAAATTTCAAACGGATGAATTATTGGAACCGATTTTTTTTAATTTGACGCTAATTGTTCTATAAAAATCAAATCTAATCGTTAATTCAAGGATATGAGGCTGCGCCCATTGCTGAAGTTTTAGTTTGTTAATGAGTTGAGTGTTGTACATATGTAATTATTGTTTATCACATTCACATAACACTACCTACCGTTGACTCTTTTCTTTTTGGTTACTGCTACAAACTCATGTTGAGACCTACAAAGTATATTACTCATACTAATACCAGAAGCGTATTTTGTACTTTTTCAATTTCTATCAATTATTATTCTTATATTTGTATTTCAAATCATATTGAGAAATTATCACTAGAGCCGTTGTACTTTATTCTATTTTACTCATCGCCCAATTCATAGTAAAATATTCTATTATAAAGTTTTCATCTGGTTTACTGATTCCAATCTGGAGCACTTCAATCAATTACCCAATAATTATTGGAAAAACACAGTTCTATTTCATCACATCCACATTTATGGATTTACTTTCACATTTATTTTGTTTACATCCGCATTTATTTACATTTATTTTGTCACATCACATCCATATATAAATGTGGATGTGACAAAAAACTGTGTTTTTTCAATTAAGGGAAAATTCCACAATATCAGTTCTCATTCAACAAAATTTATCAATAATTATCAAATATATATTGTAAAACTTACAATGGATTGTTACCAATATGAGCCAACGCAGTTTATATTTCTTTGGTATACATACACCCGTGGTAGTTCATAATATCTGAACTATCTAAAAATTCTGGCTCAAAATTTTGCAAAATTACTTAAAAATTTCCAATTTATAGAGATTTGAGTGAAATATTTTTGTTTTAAAATATCAAAATTCAAAATTTTCAGTTTAGTCATTAGTTTTGGAGTGGAAATTGGACTTTTTGGAGTGAAAGTGAAATCTTAGCCTTATTCTTTTTTGAAACATTTAATTTGTAAAAATTTGGGAGAAGACAGTTTTGAGCTATGCCTGTTGTCTTCTCCCAATCATATTATATTTATTATAACTATGATTTGTAATTGTCAATGAAATGAATAAATGAATAATAAATGAATACCACTGTATAATCTGATAACGTATATTCTGCATACCGCTCTATCATGCTTAATTATAATTCAATAGTTTCAGTTCATGATTATTACCATCATGGCATTCGTTCTGGTAGATTCCAATAAAACATACAGTACAACTGGAACATTGGAGAGATTAGAACCAGCTTTGAATCGCTTCTGTTAGAGTTTCCT
This sequence comes from Nilaparvata lugens, assembly GCF_014356525.2. Taxonomy (NCBI): domain Eukaryota; kingdom Metazoa; phylum Arthropoda; class Insecta; order Hemiptera; family Delphacidae; genus Nilaparvata; species Nilaparvata lugens. Next base: position 33,241,669 of record NC_052514.1, on the reverse strand, counting down.
GTAGAATATTGGTAATTTGTGGTTTTCTGAACAGAAACCAAGGACATTAGTTTTTTATACTTACTAAAACTGAATATACAAAATCTATTGGAAGGTAAATAGCCTATAACATCATCTCCACAAATCATTTGAAAATAAAATATCTCTGCAATGTACAAGATGTAATTATCACAAGAAACTGTTATTGATACTATGTTATAATTTATTGATAAGTAATTGATTATTTTATAATCGTTTCTAAACAAACCTGTATCTGTATAAACTGTGTATATTTGAAGGGGTGAACCATATTAATAAAATATACATATTTATATTCCTTAGGGATACACTCGTGATTGTGCATAATAGCACTCTATATTATACATTATTTTTATCATTATCCATACCTATAATGCATGATGATAATCCAATAAGCAGGAGTATACAGCATATACATAGAGTAAGGAATTTTATTTATATTCTATACCATGTTAGTATAGGGACCAATAGCGTTCCGAATGCTTCTTAATTATTTATATGTTCCGGTGCTTGAACATTACGCGACCGACAAGTTGAATGGTTGCATCCACTTTTATTATTTATCTTACCTTCAATTTTATTAGCGTTAAGCCACATGACATGATGAATTTGGGTACTACGGGGATTCTCTTCCTTAATATACTTTTACACTTGTCGCTGTAATAACTCTCAATCGATTTACCAAATTCTTCATCCGTCTCTGCTCTAGCCTACTTTTCATTGATCTTGATTTGTTCTTGCTCTGACATCAGCTCTTCAGTTGAAAGGTATGGAAATTTTCGTATATTTTTTGAGTATTTGACCTGAAACTTGAAGTTGTCCATATTTTTCAATGCCTGATATCATTGAATGTGGATGCATGATGATGAAGCTTCTCATATTTCTATCAACCCTATTCAAGATATCGGATTAAATCTATTTAAATAGCAGGCACCTGCTTGATAATATTGCTGCCCACGTGAACGTTTAGTAGAAAGGTATAATCTTCCATCACTCACTACAAAATTTCTCTTTATACTCCTCATTTTCTCCATCCTACAATAAATCTCGCAATATTAAATCCATTTATTCCATGACAACCACATCAAAGCATCTATATAAACAATCTCCAAACCCTTTTCTTCATATATTAACAGTTTTTTCACTCTTGAAAAAAATCTGGTGTGGCGCACTCACACAACTTTCCTTGCCGTTATGAAAATTGATCACCTGACGCTAGTGTGAACGCGCATCTCAAGTCTACCTTATAAACAAAGATCTGAGCCAGCTGGTGACAGGACAATAACTCTGGAGACATACGAGGTCTGCTATCTCTTCATAGTGAATCATTTAATAGAATAAACAGTTGCCAACAGTTTGCAATTGGATAATCACATTTTCTCGAATTTCGAGTTTATTTTCAATTTTAGGTGAGAATGTTACTGAACATTAATTGTAGAGATTCTCATGCTCAATCTATTCCACTCAAAATTTTCTGTTTAAATTGTATCTGAAGCCTGATAATTGAGAATCTAAAATCAAACTTTGCATAGATGGGGCGGAGCTCCTGAAATTTTTACACATATGAGACTTGTGGCAGATGATAGGGCTCATCGATGACTATTTCAGGTATAACTTTAATCAAAATCGTTGGAGCCGTTTTTGAGAAAATCGCGAAAAACCCTGTTTTTGACAACATTTTCGCCATTTTAGCCGCCATCTTGAATCGCATTTGATCGAAATTATTCGTGTCGGATCCTTATATTGTAAGGACCTTACGTTCCAAATTTCAAGTCATTCAGTTGATTGGGAGATGAGTTATCGTGTACACAGACGCACATACACTCATACACACACACACACATACAGACCAATACCCAAAAACCTCTTTTTTGGACTCAGGGGTACCTTGAAACGTACAGAAATTGAGAAATTGGGGTATCACCTATGATAATAGGGCAAGGAAAGTAATAATGAATTATATTACATTAAACATGTGAAGAACAATAAGCTTCATTTATTCTTATTTTTAAAATCAGAACTTTCTCACCATTGGAGAAATAACTATTTCTAGATTGTCAGAAAATAACAATGGAACACTGCGGCAATGGAAGAAAAAAGTCCAGTCCATTCATGGTGATCTACTCTTTGTAATACACTATGGATGTTGAAAAGTCTATGGTTGGAGGGTTATCTTGAATTTTCAAAAGCAGTTGATTTTTAAAAACAGCTCACATCTTTTAAATCTATTCTAATCTGTAATAGGACTCTCACTTAAGATGACTAAAAACTAATGATATCTTATCTGCAAACAACACGTTATAATATGGGATCTGTAATCAGACTCCCACACACTAAAAACGAAACTACTGATTTGTTTTCCGAAAACCACAACATGATATTGCTATTAGATGATAATTCATTAAACCGACACAAAAGCATTGGGCGAGAGAATGAACCTAGTGGAACACCAGACTGACCCAGTAGTTTCAAAGATTGCGGTTCACTTAATCATGCTGAAATTTCACCAGTGTCACGGTGACTTGGAAACTATTAAGGCGTCTACACTGGACAGTATTGTGTAGACTCGCTGACCGAAGATGAGAGGAGAAAGAAAGAATCAAAAGCCAACGAGAAGTCGAGAAGTGGGTGATGGCGAGAGGGGGACGGGGGAGTTGGATCTGCTGTAAGTTATGCCTGCAATGGAGCTCGTGCCAGTTTATCACAATGGCCAGATGATTATTAATCATATGTTGGTGTGTGCATGTGTGTGTGTGCTGGATGAAGTCAGATGAGTATAGCTGGCCTGTATCCTGGCATGGCAGTGGTGACCTCAGGCCTTCCTTGTTGTATGCAAAAGAAAGAAGAAGAGCTGCTGAGAGAATGGATGAGATTAGAGGGAGAAGATGGTTGAGGATAGAGAGGATGAACAGAAAGATGAAGACGAAGGTGAAGGAATGAGGAAGGAAGAGGAGGAGAGGGAGACCAAAGACAAGAGAATAATGACAAAGATAAGATAAGATAATATTTTTATTCAACAGAGTACACTTTATAATATACAGTTGAAAAACGTAAGGTCTTGATGAGTAACAATAATAAGTACACAATGAAAAAAGAAAACAAAGAAAAATATGGAAACGAAGGTGAAGGAGTGAGACTGGGATGAAAGAGGGAAAGAACAGCATCAAAAAAATAAAGACAAAAGTTGAGAAAGGATTATAGGATAATAGGATAAAGTAGAATAGGAGTTTTAAATAAAATATTATTGCACATAACATATCGTAAATAGCAGCTGAATGTGAGTCGGAACAGGCTATAGCCTAATCCTTGATTGTGAAAAGAAGAAGAAGTTGAGAGAGTGCAAACAATTATTCAATCTTCTGTTGACTATTTAATAACTAATAATTGAAGTTAAATAATAAAAAGTGGAAAAAGTGTTCTCATTGTTAAAGAATGAAAACTTCGAGATGGGTTGAATAATGAAAAGATGCGGACGGAGAGAATGTATTCATAAAAAAGGAAAAAGGATGTAGAAGAGAATGATAATGATGTCATGACTGAAGCCTTGAACATAAAAGAGAGAGAGGTGAAAATAAGAAGAGAAATGAAAGTAAAGGAAGAGAGAAAACGTGAATAAAAATAGAAAAAAGAGGAACATCAATGAGAAAAGTAGAAAATTAAATGAGAGTGGAGAGAAAACACTTTTCGAATGAGTTTGATTAGGAAGATTGAAAAATGAAGAAATGATTAAGAGGGAAAATGGAGATAATAGGGAAATAGGGAAAATGAAGATAATAAAGAGGGGAAATGAAGGGAGAAATCAATGAGAATAGGGGAAAATTTAATGACAGTGGAGAGAAAAACTTTTTAAATAAGATCGATTAGGTCTAGATCATAGACTGAAAAATTAAGAAATGACTGAGAGGGAAAATGAAGATGAAAAAATAATTTGTAACAAAGCACAAAGGAGAGAATTCACTAGGGAAAAAATGAAGAAAAACTGCAGGGAACATACGATCATCACCGAGAAAAATAAAGAGAGTGGAATAGTTTCATCTTGTGTAGAAAAATCGAATGTAATGATAAGAGTATATAGAGGAAGGCATAGAAAGCCTGAACAAGAAATATGAGAATAAGAGTTAAAGGATGTAAGGATTGAAACACGAATAATATAAGTGGGATGATAAGAAAAATGAGAAATGTGGGTCAATAGAAATCAAGGATGAGTGGATTATCCCTGTTGATTCTCTCCCAATAGTTGATTCGAATTTGTGATTCAATAAATAAATTAAATGAATTTATGGATGTAGACGCAGCTAGAAGGGGCAATAATGAGACAACATTTAAAAAATGTAATAGAAAACAACAAGAGGAGATACAGATAGAATGAGAGACAGAGAACACAAAAACGAATACGAAGAAAAGTTGACCTGACCACAATATTCGCGTCAGAGTCCAATTCCTCAGCAGAGGCTAGAATAGCCAATAGCGCCCCATGACCCGTCAAGACACCTTCGCATTAATTAAAGCGTACAATAGCTCTTTTGTCGAGTGCCAAAGAATCGCTGATGGATCACGCTGATAGGCCAGATGATGAACTTATGCAAGAAAGAAAGGCAACAGGATGATGACCCTTATATAGGCTATACAGAGTACTTGTGCACATACTTTTCAAACATTAATATACATCAATGATGTTAGACATAGTGTACGTGTATATAAAAGTCCACAAATATATGTATAATATCTCAAATAAATATATACATATGTATATATAATCTTAAAGAAATAAATATATAACATGTATATACATCAATGAGGGTAGACACAGTATACCTGTGTATATAATAGTCCACAAATATATGTATATAATCACTGTATAAATGTATACCAGCTGAGCTTTAGTGTTTACAAGTTTGTGTTTCTTCAATAATTCCAAATTTTCTTAAATAACTCAATATTAATCATTAAAAGTGCTAATTGAGTGGAATATTTCTAATCAATTTATCAATTCAAGCCATCTAAATTCAAAATTTATAGTTTTAATGTTTATTTTGGAAAAAAAATTATCAAAATTGTACACGTGAAATTCTAACCTTTTCTTGAACTCTATCCTATATAAATTTGGAAGAAAAATAGCACAAAGACTACTTTATTATTTTATTTTAGTGGAATATTTCTAATCAATTTATCAATTCAAGCCATCTAAATTCAAAATTTATAGTTTTAATGTTTATTTTGGAAAAAAAATTATCAAAATTGTACACGTGAAATTCTAACCTTTTCTTGGACTCTATCCTATATGAATTTGGAAGAAAAATAGCACAAGGACTACCTTATTATTTTATCTGCCAATGTTATTACATTAGTATTATTTGCATTGTAAATAAAAAAAATATATATATATAACATGAATTTAAATTTACACCAATGAGGGTAGACAGCAGAGTATACCTGTGTATATAATAGTCAACAAATATATGTAAAAAAATCTCTGTATAAATGAATATAAAACATGAATATATATCAATAAGGGAAGACATATTATACCTGTGTATATCATAATAGTTCACAAATATGAATATAGATTCTCTGAGGGTCATCATTTACATTATACCTGTCTATATAATAGCTCACATATGAATATAAATAATCTCTGATGGCGGACTTAGTACAAGAATAGTATATAGCTATGTACTATCCTTGGACATAGAATACCTGTGTACATAAATAATACTTCACAAATATTTTGAATATACAATATCTGAGGGTCAACTTGTACAGTACAGTATATCTGTGTATGCAATGAATATAAGTATACTGAGGGCGGACAGTAGAGTGAGATAGCAGACAATATCCATCAATACAGACAATATACTGATCGCTATGTGATTGAACTGACCCTTGTAAGATGTGATAAGCTTGATTAATAGATGGACAAAGTCAGTTCGTATCTCGCTGTCACGTGAACTCTCCCAGAGTAGACGTTTTGAAACCTGTTTGAGATGGGCGAAATTCAAATGGACGCCTATAACTTTCAAATAGTAGTTTCCTGCTTTTGAAACGATCAATCTTTATTCAAAATCAATAATTCAAGAATGTGCATTCCATAGAGTTTATATAAATGCAGAAATAGTGTGCACAGAGTATATCTTCTTATATTCCAGCATAAGTTATTGTCTGTGTTTTCGGCAGTATTCATGTAACCAGGGAGCTTAGATAATCTAGAAATCAGAATTATATTTTTCTTGCATGTAAATTACATTGAATGTTTTGAATTTTTGCCAGTTTCAATAAAAATGTTCTGAAAATCTTGTCTTGTACATTGGAAGCTTACAATCATAGAATTTACAATTTTGGTATCCTAGAGAATTTACAAGGATTAACCTCATTATTTCCTTCACAATACTAGTAGTTCTATAAACAGTAGACCTCACGCAGTTATAAACCACAGTCTCCTCTATAATACTGTCCATCAGAGTAAATTCTGTCCTGTCCTGTCGTGTCGGCGTATGAACAACTAATGGCTGTTTGGGTTGTTGTATCGACAATGCTAATAATTTGATGTAAACAGCTATGCTGCTATCATCAAAAGCTTACCGAGTTGAAAGCAGAGAAAAGTCAGGAGAAAATACTATGCTACTTCAAGTTATCAATTGCATGCCACACTGCATGCAATTAATAGTCCACACAACAGCTGTGTTTTCAATGAGTTACATTGAGATATTGAATTACATGATTTATGATATCGACAGCTGATTTATGATGAATAATTCCATAGTCTGATTTTTACTCTAATATTGGCGTATGAAGGAGGCTCCTTTTCCTTTTATATCATCCTTGAAATGCAAAATTTCCAAATACCTTGTATATACGTCGACGCGAAATTAAAAAAGAAACGAACATACCTGTTAAATTTCATGAAAATCTATTGCTGCGTTCCGCCGTAAATGCGGAACATAAATATAAACATATAAACTACAATAAATTGAAATGCAAAACCGTCGACTTGAATCTTACACCTCACTTCGCTCAACTAATAATTTTCCGGTTTAATAATTGGAATAGAATTAAAGTAAATAAGTTTTGGAAATGCTGAATTGAGAAAACATACTATGTAAATAGGCACTTGAACCAACAAATAGATTTATATGATAAGCCAATAGAATGTTGAGTGAATAAGGGATTAGGTGAAACCTATTTTAATGTAGACCATTTTCATCTCCTCATCGTTCCATGCAAGTATTTTTCATACAGCAATGAGTATAGCTTTTCTACACGATTGGAAAAATAATCAGTCATAAAGTAGTACATGATATCAGACCATCAACTAAAAGTTACATAACTACGACTTTATTGCAATATAAACTATCTGTCATGGATTTACAATTATATAATGTGGTTTACTAATTAAGAGGTCCGATAGAATCTCGACCAATAACACAACAAAGGAAAAACAATGACCGTACAAAATGTATTGATCGATAAGGCTAGAGATTACTATAATGGGTTACGTCTAGTTTGTAATTACAGTGCAGTACTATAATCTCTTCTATTCAAAACTCTAGTTCATCTTAACTTCTATTCCAAATTTCTCCTCTTGAAGAATTCTACATCCAAGCCATTTAGTTCAAGAGATCAGTCCACCTTCCTATTTATTTATTCATTTATTTACAATGCAAATGACACTAATGTAATAACATTGAAAGTAATAAGGTAGTCCTTGTGATATTTTTCTTCCAAATTTATAGGTGACAAAGTCCAAGATAAGGTTAGAATTTCACGTGTACAATTTTTATAAAATTTTGGTCCAAAATAAACATTAAAACTATAAATTTTGAATTTAGATGACTTAAATTGATAAATTAATTAGTAGTTATAACTGAATATTTATGTTCGGCTGATAAATTGTAGGCATACTGGGCAGAAAGCCTGTTTTCATTCTCCAGTTATTCTAATTTTAATTTATGAATATTCAACTATGAATTGGCAATACATGGACAAACGGCTTGAAAACTCACCAAATAATGTTATTTAACTGATGTACTGATCATGAAAAAAGTCAATTAAGTTTTATTACAATCTCAAAACACAGCAGCCAAATCGATGGAAGCCACAATTTTTCCATTGTCTTTCTACTAACAGTTTATTTCTCATGAAAGGTATTTTCACTGAAAAAATACCACTAGAATTTAAATTTCACTAAAAATTTCCTCACTATCTTAAGCTTACATCTTAGTTCAATCTAATTTTGAACAACTGAGTCAAAAGCGAATTATTCTTATTCTTCCGAATCTCCAGTGAGAATTTGTATTTACTCAAACTGTTTTTGAATGACCTTTGGATTGTAGCGACTGGAGAGTTTGCAGTTATATGTATTTCGACTGTTATGATTAATAAACAATACAGTAACATCTTCATATTTTCCAGATATCCATAACATAAATCGGCGCCTCTGCAACTAACTATATTGTTATTCCAAAATTTCTATTTTATTATCTGACGAGTTCCCTACACAAACACTCACCCAGTATATTTCCTTTTCGGGTTCATATTACATATAAGGACCTTTATAATGTCCACAATAAAGAATGAATCTCTTATTGGAGTTGTATTCCGGTCACCATGGGGGGTCACGGGGGTCAAGGCGGGGCCATGTCGCATTATTTATGCAGCCAAAATTTCAGCCGTGAAAAAGAATGCTTGCTCTTTTGTGAGAGTGCTTCGTAAATATCAGCTGGCGATGCGACTCGGGCACCTGACGATTGTATCAAGCTGACCTCTCTCTTCATGAAAACAACCGAGTATATTCGAATGTCATTTAGGAAATACAGTAATATAAGTTTATTTGAACATTTCCGAGGATTTCGTAGAGTTGATATTCTTTGTAAACAATAATTTGTGATTGGATTGGAGATTTTTCTTTTATGCTGGCCTTCCCCGGTCTATGATGATAGCATTCAATAGACAATGAAACCAATATTAAAGAAAACCTTTATAAAATATTAAGATTGTTTTTTCTTAAGCTGGGTTTACACCAAAGCTATCAACAAAATGTTAATAACTTAATCCTTTTAGATTCCATTAGATTGAACGGAGCTTAACAAACACATATGCTCATCATGTGTATGATAAGTATATTCAATCTAATAGAATCTATAAGGATTAAGTTATCAACATTTTGTTAATAACTTTGGTGTAAACGCAGCTTAAGTCAATGTTATGTAGTAGTAGCCTATATTCTTTGATCAATCAAAGTTAAGGAGAAAACCCTTTCCGTGGAAGAAAATGTATCAGAAGAATTATTAATGACTTTTCAAAAAACTTCAAACCTGCTTGATTCATTCTTGTAAAAGAGTTACTGTAATTTTGAAACTATTGTCATAGGAATATAGAGCATCGTGGTTTTCAAGTATATTGGGGAACTTTCATTGATAATTTACAATATTATTGTGGAAATGAATTAAGAGTTAAAATGAGCCAATAGAAAAATAGATCAGATGTCAATCTATCAAAATAATAAATAGATAACAATGCTGAATGAATGGATCAATAATTCATGTAACTTCAACTTCAGTGCTAGCAAGTATGAATCAGGAAGAGCATGTAAATTTCAGCCAATTGATGATCTGGTGTGTTAATCCCTTTGAGACACGAAAATTGAGCTACAGAGTTTTCCGGTCATGAAGGACTGAATATATGAAGAGATGGTGAGTAAATTATAGTAAGATGTAGTTGTTAACTATTTTTAAATGTGATGAACGTTATATCTATGAATTTAACACGTCGCAAATCCTTGACTGTTCAAGAATTTTGTGTATGATTGTTTAGAAAATTATGTGTTCTGTTCTAATTTTATGATCTCCCCCTCTCAAAATTGAGTTCTATCCTCTTTAATTTATGTCATTTTCCACCACAGTAAATAGAATACCTACTTAATTGTTTGGACCGTTCTTTGACAAATCTCAAATAATCAAAAATAGTTTGCAAAAAAATTGAATCTCATTCTTCAGTCAACGGTTGTATTAGTTTAGAATGTACGCTCAAATAATACTTGATATGAATTTAATCATAGCAATTCAGGCTGGAATTTAATTTTTAAATATTATTATACTACACTCTTATTAACAAGAATACTACAGGTGACAAAATATGTACAAGACTTTTGTTGTTGGTTATCCATCTTGTTTTCACTATCATTATTACTATTAAATTTTGTAAAACTTTAAAGTGAAAAGACACTCACATTCTTTGATGTGGCGACGTCCGTTTCGTGCTTGAAAATGTGCGATACCAGCACGAAACGGACGTCGCCACATCAAAGAATGCGAGTGTTTTCTCACTTTTAAGTTTTACAATAATTATTTGATAGTAATGTACAAGATGATTATTCCTCAATCAATCAAATGCTGGTCTAACTCTGGTGATTTGGACTAATAATAAATATTCGGACTATGTGTAACCTCATCTTAATGTTGATTGATTGATTGATTGATTGATTGAATGTGGGAGAGGAATAGCACAAGGTTACCTTATTTTTCCTCTCCCTATCATTTCGATGATGTACTCGTTCTATGAATGAATAGAGTGAATTCAGATTGGACATTCAAATGAAGCAATGCATACACATCACAAACATATGGCTATAATAATCAGTGCGGACTGCTCACCACCAGTATCACGCTATCTCATTGGGGGGCGTAGCACAGTAAAACAAAACGACAAAAAAGCAACACAGAGTGAAAAAAGACAGAAAATAAAACCACACGTCCAGAGAGGAGGAATCCCGAGGGAAGATAAGGAGTTACAACTGAGCACAAAGTGAAACAGCGGTAATTATTATCCCCTTAATTAGAAATTCTCCTGGTAGTCCAATCTATCTTTGTAACCGTATAAAAACCCGTATGTAATTATGTTAATAAAAGACGCAAGATTTGCAATGGGCAACCAAGTGACATGTTACATGTTTATCTATGTTTCTTCACAGAAAAAATCTGGTTTATCTCAATTTTGTTGTGTCTCATTATGTCTTGTCGGAAGTATTTTTTAAGCAAATGTAGTAACATTATTAGTCGGTAGTCGATTAGATTCAGATAGCTCGGAACAATTCAATTTAACTCGAGTTGTATTCATGATTAGCCTAATTGGTTAATCAGGAATTCAATTTCATGCTTGCAGTGTACCAAGAGAAACGCCGCGATTGTTACCTCTCACTTCTCCTACTCCTCTGCTCACTCTCATTCTCTCTCGCTCTGTGCAACTCTTCTATTCCTTCCAAGTTATCAATCCGTCTCCTTCGAATACTCCTATACCTTCTATTTCCTTCTGCGCCTCTACTTCTTCGAATTTCTCACTCTTCATTTATTATTGTTGTCTTGCTTTTTCCTTCTCTATCATTTTGCTGTCTATTACCGATTTTCATCTTTCTACACTCACTCTCTTTCTACACTCAATTTTATTTTATCGTTATCCTAACTGCATTTAATCTTTATTGATTAAGCATTGATTAATTATCTATACTTTGTAATATTCGTTGAATAATTAGCATTACCGTCATTTAATGTAAATTAGTGATTAAGCCAGTAAATAAATATTGTGACATACATAAAGGAATCTAATATACAGAAAACTCTGATCTTTCTCACCTTTATTTCTCCCTCCAACACAATGAGACCTTGTGACTCCAGTTCTTGGTATGATTGAAATCAACTTTCTGTAAAGTTTGTCAACTATTTATTCTGCAAAAGATGAATGTAGATGATACTTAGTAACTTCAATCATGTAATAGGTAAATCCCCATCGATAAATAATGTTAATATATGATAGAATAAATAAATAATTGATCCTATGATAAGGACCAATAACAATAATCCTATACTATTAAACGAGCAGCTTCTGTTAATATGTTTAGATGTTCAGATGTTTATATGTTTGTATTTCACCGGATCTCGAAAACGGCTCCAACGATTCTCACGAAATTCAGAACATAGTAGGTTTATAATATAAAGATTCGATTGCACTAGGTCTCATCCCTGGGAGAACTCGCTTAAGGACATAAAGAGGATAATTATTATTCATCATTGGAAAAACATCTGATAATAATTAATATCGGGGCAGTGTGCTTTGCTCGTTATTTATTTATTGATAAACAGAACTCAATTCTTTCAAATGATTGGGGAAGGACTAACAGGCACAGCCCAAAACTGTTTCTTATCCGAATTTTGATATATACTCTATAAATATTCCAAAGATTATGTTATGTTCCTTACACTTGAATTCAGGTGAAATTTTCAGTCCAAATATTTGAAAACATAAAAGTTCTAATTTAGATTGTTTACATACCAAATTGAATAACAAAATAACACTCACTAATCACATATAACTGTGAAATAATTATTAACTTTGAATATTATGATATATATACCATGTCATGTCAACAAATCAGATTACTGTATTTTGATCCAGTCAATTAAAATTTCTAGATTTCTGGCGAGATACGGTAAGCTAATTGATTACACAGCTGATCTCCCACACAGGCACACGCATCTTCTGTTATCGATAGACGACGAAATCATCATCTGTTTTTCCAACGATGAATTATCCTTTTCATGTCCTTCAGCGAGTTTTCCTAGGGGTGAGACCTAGTTCAATCGAGTTTTGACATCATAAACCTACTATATTCCAAATTTCATTAAAATTTTAGAGCCGTTTTCGAGTACCGTTGAACATGAATAACCTTATAACCAGATATAAAAAATATATATATAAACAGATATACAGAAATTGCTCAATATAATAGGATTCCCAATTATGATAACCCACTATAATAATATGTGTTGAGATTATCTTTATAAGTAACAATAATTAATAATCATGATTCAATAAATTTGTACTTATAGAAGCTTTGTGCTTATACAATTTTCACTTATATATTTGTACTTATAGTACCAGTGATGGTACAATATTAACTCTTTCAATAGAAATTAAAATTGAAAAGCTATTGCTTGTGAGAATTCCAAGCATCTGGTGAGAGACATGAAATGCCAACCTTTTTCCGTCAAGTGGTGTCAAATAAGGTGCGAAACTGTACTGAGACGTGTGTTCCAAGAAATATCCGTTACCATGGTTACCAGAGCTCCTATTGAGACCACAAAGGAGGCGGTAGGAAGATAGAATCAGAGTGTATGACTCACTAGGATGGCAAATGAAGTGAAATGCATGCACCTCCTGAACTCATTTGATCTTTTGACCGACTCCAAATTGAATGGTCACGTTCCAGACATGCTCAACATGTACTTTTGTGAGTTTGCCGACTTTTATAAGAATTCACAAGTTATTAGAGGGTCTAGTGTCAATAAAACTAGAATGGCTAGTTGAGAATTTATCAATAAATACTCAGAAAGAATAATTTAGTAATTTCTCATTTATTTCAGAAAAATACCACAACATCAATCTTGCTTTGAACTTTCAAAAATATATTAATCGAGACGATAGTCAACCACAGGAAAATAGTGCAATGGAAATTGAAACAGAGGAGTACAACGTTGCCAAAGAAGAGTTGATCAAGATCAACATTGTCAATAACTATTATGAATGATAATTTATTGATATTTTCCTATTGAAAATGACCAATTGGCAACGTCTATGAGTGTGGAGCGGCGTTAAAGAGTACTCAGCTGTTTCAATTTCCATCAGGCTATTTTTGTGCGATCAACCTATTCTCCATATTGTTCCAGTCATGTTCTCCTAACCAAAAATCTGGTGTGGTGCACTCACACAACTTTCCTTGCCGTTATGAAAATTTTCCACCTGACGCTAGTGTTCACGCGCATCTCAAGTATACTATTCAAAGATCTAAGCCAGCTGGTGACAGGACAATAACGCTGCAGACACATGAAGTCTGCTATCTCTTCATAGTGAATGATTTGATAGAATCAACACTTGCCAATAGTTTGCAAATTGAATAATCTTATTTTCTCGAACTTCGAACTTATTTTCAATTTTAGGTGAAAAAGTTACTGTCATTAATTGTAGAGATTTTTATGCTCAATCTATTCTATTCGAATTTTTTTGTTTAAATTGTATCTGAAGCCTGATAATTCGGAATCTAAAATCAAACTTTGCATAGATGGGGCGGATCTCCTGAAATTTTTACAGATATGGGACTTGTGACAGTTGATAGAGCTTATCAATGACTTTTTTATGTATAAATTTGATCATAATCGTTGGAGCCGTTTTCGATAAAATCACAAAAACCTTGTTTTTTCGCTATTTTAGCCGCCATCTTGAATTGCAATGATCGAAATTGTTCGTGTCGGATCCTTATAGGGGAAGGACCTTAAGTTCCAAATTTCAAGTCATTCCGTTAATTGGGAGATGAGATATTGTGTACACAGACGCACATGCACTCATATACACACGCACACACATACAGACCAATAACCAAAAACCACTTTTTTGGACTCAGGGGACCTTGAAACGTATAGAAATTTGGAAATTGGGGTACCTCAATTTTTTTCGGAAAGCAATACTTCCCTTACCTATGGTAATAGGGCAAAGAACGTAAAAATTACACAACATTAAAAAAAATGGAAATATACGGTGTATATGTAGGGATTTGAGAATCATGAGCTTTATATGTGTTTTGAATATTATGCTAAACCCAAAATGAATAATTGTTCTAGTTTTATGATCTAATGAAGTTAGCCTTATTTCTAATTCACGAGCTCTATTATTCACATCTAAAATCACACATTACATCCACCATTCATTCATCTATTCACATCCACTTTTCAGTCACTTGAAAGATATTTAATTTTGAACATTTTGGTGTAAAAAACACCTTATCAAACAAACAGTGCTGGTAACTTTATTATTTTCGAAATAGCCTCACGCCCAAACCTTTCGTTTATATTATTAATCCTACTAGTCTCAAATTCACTCTTTGACAAATTGCATACAACACAACATTGCCTATGAAATTCACTAGCATTCACCTCTTGAACAACTTTCCACCAAATGACTTCGCTTTTTTATCTCGGATGCATTTCGCTGACTCCTAGACAGATAGACACAGATGACACCAAAATACGCCTAACTAGATTTGAAAAATCACTGTTGTGTTCCTAGCATTCTCCATATTGTCTCCTAGTCTAAGAGGTCAAGCAGGTCACTCTACTCATATATCTGGTGTTTAATGATTGATGTCTCTCTACAATGCATCTCATACTGTAAACATATATCCATACAATATGGATATATTATTCAAATATTGTCACTTGATTTTTGCATCATTAGGCTTAGAAAATAGGTTATGTGTGCCAGATTTCAATGTCATCATTGAAGAGAGGAGAAAGACATTCGGAAATATGAAAGTTGTGGGAGGTAACAGACGTGAGAAAATATTTCTGTTGGTGGCCATCTTTGAAGGCTGTTGTCAGCATATTTTTGACGGCTCAGCCCAAATCGAATCAAAGGAATTACTACTTGTTTATGTCTGGAGGTAAGGAAAGCGCACCTTATATTACTACTTGTTTGGAAGATGACCGGCAAAGTTAATCGCTAATCGAACAATGCAGACTTGATCTTCCTTTACTACATAATCTACTCTCTAGTACTCTCTCACTCTCTATCACTCACTCCCACTCTCTCACTCTCTATCCTCTTGTCCTCTTCTATCTCTTTTCCTCTCTTATTTATTCTAACCTTTCCCATCCTCTTGTCCTCTCTCACTCTTCCACCTTCCTCTATCTTTCTCTCTCTTGATTCTATTTTGTTTTGCTCATCGTTCTTCTTTGCGGTCTTCGTTCCAAGTCCTATTCGTCCATTCTCAATGTTCGCTGCATCTTTTTTCTCTTTCGCTGATTTAAAGAATTTAACCTCTGTTGACTTTTTCTCCTCATTTCTTTGTCTTCCCTAGCTCTTTTCCATCGTTCTCTCACTTTTAAGCTCTTCCCACACTTTCATTCATTCTCTACTTCCTCCAATTATTGTATATTTCCATCTTATACATTTGACTCATTCTGTGAGTCATTTTCACATTTCACTTTTCTCATATCATCCTTCTTTATCTGTCCTCTCTCTCACTTTCTCTCCATCATTCTACGCTGACCACTGGACGTTTCGTTCCTTCCCTTTCCTAAATCATTTTTTCTCCATATCATCTCCTATTTCTCTCATCGTTTTCATCTCTTCTCTATTTGCCAAATTCTCGTCATCTCCCATTTCTCTTCTTTCAACTCCTCTCCCCCTTCCGTTTTCCTCTCATCTCCTTTCAATTACTCTTTTTTCCCTTCCTCATCCTCTTATTTTCACTCTTCTTCCCTCTCCTCCCTACTTCTTCAATGCAATTCTTCTCCATTACTATCTTTGTTCCCTCTTCTCTTCTTCTCTTTCTCATTTCTCTTTTCTCCTTCTTCTTCTTCTTCTCCTTCTTCTTCTTCTTCTTCCTCCTCTTCCTCTTCCTCTTCCTCATCCTCTCCCTCTTCTTCTTCTTCTTCTCCTTCTTCTTCTCCTTCTTCTTCTCCTTCTTCTTCTCCTTCTTCTTCTCCTTCTTCTTCTCCTTCTTCTTCTTCTTCTTCTTCTTCTTCTTCTTCTTCTCCCTCTTCCTCCTCTTCTCTTCTTCTCCATCCTTCTTTCTCTCTACTATTCTCTCCCACCTCCTTCATCACTACGTCTCTCTTCTTCTCTATCCTCCTTTACTTCTTTCCCCCCCCTCAACATCCTCTTACTCCACTAATACACTACACATACTCCTTCACTCTCTTTTGCTCCTTTCCTCTCCCTTCTACCTCCTCCCTTCTCCTTAATCACTATTCTCTTCCACCTTCTCCACCCCTACTACCCTACTTTTCTCAATTCTCTTTTATTACCGTCTGTTCAGCGTTCTCCAATTTCTTTTCCCACATTCTCGTCTCTTTTCGTCTTGAAATTCTCCACTGCTGCAATGAGTACGTGGACAGGCATCACAATGAGCCATCGCAATGCTAATCCATCATGCCTCCTGTCACTCAGCCATCAATCATCCTCATCCAGGCATGTCAATATTCACACTCAAACTGACCCCTGACCCGATGACCCTATTCTATCTCTTCTCCTCTCTCCTACTCTATTCTTCTCTTCTCCACTCTCCTACTCTATCCTCTCCTTCTCTCCTCTTCAACACTCCTTTACTCCTAACTTTTTCTATCCTCTTGTTCTCTTCTATCTCTTTTTCTCTCCCTTTCTTCTCTCCTTTATTCTCACCTTTTCTATCATCTAGTCCTCTCTTTTTCTCTCTCCCTCTCTCTCTCTCTCTCTCTTCCACCTTCGAATCCAAGACCTGTAAATGACGCCTTCACAACGTATGTGAGTGTGAGTACGCATGTCCGTTTCACAGTAATGCACACCTTTGAAAGGCCAGAGAAACAACTTTCATGAGTGATCCTCGTGTAATATTAGTATTGGTGTTGAGTCATTGTCAGCTGAAGTTAGAATTCAGTTATATTTCGTTTGTTTCTTAGTTTTCCATCTAGTAACAAAGACTTTATGCTTATTGCGAATTGTATAGCACTATCAAAAATCCAATCTTCATAAATAATTGATGAAAACACTGGTATCTATTTATTTATCTCATTATTCAGCACAGTCTGGTGAACCAAACAGAACGATTCTAATTGTTCCTTCTTAATCTTATTATATGAAGCGAGCAATTTCTGTATATTTTATATCTCGCTATTTTTATATCTGGTTATTTATGCTTTACGGATCTCGAAAACGGCTCTAACGATTTTTACGAAATTTGGAACATAGTAGGTTTATGATATAAAGATTCGATTGCACTAGGTCTCATTCTTTAGAAAACTCGTTGAACGTCATTAAAAGGATAATTCATCCTTGGAAAACAGATGATAATTTCGTCGTCTCTCGATAACAGAAGATGCGTGTGCTTGTGTGGGAGAGAGACAGAATTATTTCCAGCTGTATAATCATAATCAATCAGCGAGAAATTTCATCTAGCTAGACAATTTAATCGATTTGATCAACATAATCTGATCTGCTGACATGACATAATAATCCTCCTAAACTAGAGTATATCATTATTTTCAAAGTTAATCATTATTTGACAATTTCAAGTGATTAGTGAGTGTTATTTTGTTATTCAATTTAGTTTGTATATAATCTAAATTATATATTTTTTGTTTTCAAACGTTTGAACAGAAAATTGATCCTGAATTTAAGTGTATGGAACCAGAGAAAACTCCTATAATTGTTTAAACCCTATAATTGTTAAAAACTCCTACATTGTATTCTGTGATGGAACATAACCTACTTTCTGGACTATTTATAGTGTATAAATCGAAATTCGGGAAAGAAACAGTTTTGGGCTGTGCCTGTAAGTACTTGCCCAATAATTTTTAAGGATTGTGCTCGGTTTATCAAAAGTCAATAAATAAATAACGAGCGAAGCTCGGTGCCCCGATATTCATTATTATAATGATAACATCTTTACCTGAACAAATCTAGAAAATTGGCAGGTTGAAATGTATAAGATGAAGTGTGAAAATACTCTACGATTTCAAATTATCATCCTAATGTGAATAATATAACAAATTTTCTCTAACTCAACTAATAATAACACAGTTCAACCGATTTCTCCTAACGTAGATAAAGTAGATAAGTTCTTGTCGTGAGATGTATATTGTCTTGAGATGTATTTTAATAATCATAAGTTTCATCAATTATTATTTTCTTAGACTCTAGATTATTATCAATTATTTTTTTAATATAGTGTTTTTTTGACAATAGAATGAATGTTTTATTATTATTTGAAAATTCGTCCAATATATGAACTTTCTTTGTCTTACTTTGTTCTGTAATGTTCAATGTTCACTTTGCTTTTGTAATGATAAATGAAGCCACTAAAATAATTATACTGATATATTTATTTGAAAAGCAGGTTTTTATATATTACTCCCATGGAATGAGTTCAGGTCTGCTCTCTCTTCTCTCCTATTCACTCCTTCCGAGAGCTTGGTGAACCTAAAAAACCGTCATATCACTGTTCATGATGGAAATTTACTCTGCCAGCATCTAATTCATCCGAAATTCATGAAATCATTTGGATATCATCATGCTGAAACGCGATAGAGTTGACCGTTCTGTTCACCCCGTGCTTTACAATGTGTTAGTGCTACATGGAGGGGAGGACGATCGCGGGTGCGACCTAAACTGAAAGCTGTATATCAACCTGACTATTCTGTTCGTGTCATCCGTGAGAAACAACAGAAGGTATTTTTGTGTCTTTTTAAAGTACTTTATCTATTTGTTTTTATTTTTTGTATATCATTTTATACATTTATATTATTTAAGTGAGTTTTCTTTTTTTAGTATCTTATAACTATTCAAATTTCTTACCAGATTGTATTGACACTACAGTACAATCAATTGGAACTATGAGAGTGAAATTAGCTTCCAATCATGAAATAGCTTGACACTAGGAAACCGATCACCTTATTATGACATGATCCAACTTTGACAACATCCAATTTGTCCAGAACAAATAATTATTTCAAATCAATTCAAATTTCGCGCCAGTCCAAGATGGCGCTGGATTCCACACCCAGGCTGACTTCCAAACAATGGTAATAGTTATGTGGGCCGCTAAATGCACGCGAATTCCTATTCATTGCCGAACAGTTACATGTTGTTCCAGGCTAGAAATTTATTTCTATATTCACGGTATGCAATATTTTCGTGTGAAATCTGCATTAATAAATTCCGGGCCCATTGTCCACAATGGAGCGTAGGTTTGTGGAGATGTATGTGAGCATGTATGTGTGTGTGTGTGTGTGTTAGAGAAGAATGGATGGGAGAGAGAGAAGATTTGTGGAGATGTATGAGAGTGTGTGTATGTGCTGGAGAAGGATGGATAGAAGAGAAAGGAGCGTATAGAGGTACAGAGAAAATGAATGAAGACGAAAATGGATAAACGGAGCCGAATTCAAAGGAGATGTTAATCATCTATAAAAAGGTAAGGCTTCATATAAACTTCAAAAGTGACAAAAATCGGTGATAGAAATATAGTTTGAATTTGAAACGTGTGAAACGTGGAATGATATTCATGGAAATAGGGAACTAAGCAGCAATAGAAGCATCAACAATACTCTGGATTAGCTAGCAATAGCTATAGACTATAGAGAACAATACAATATTATCCATTATAGATTATAGTAGCCTATTCAGTAATTAATAGTCTACATAGCTTATCATTTTTTCTTAATAAATTAACCAGGAATCAGGATGGCATTTGTCTAGTTTCTCCAAGCTTGACCAAGATATTTAAACAAGATTATGCCGAGTATACTTTGCAAGTGTGCACTGGAATAATTGATACAGTATAGATAGTATAGATAGTATATCAATAGTAGGCTATCTATCGCCATTGAAATCTATCACTAGTATTCTATTCTATATTCTATGAATAGTATCTATCGTCATTGAAATTTATCACTAATATTCTATTCTATATTCTATCAATAGTATCTATCGCCATTGAAATCTATCACAAGTATTCTATTCTATATTCTATCAATAGTATCTATCGCCTTGTTAAAATGTCTTCTTGGCCGAGCTTTCACTTGGTGAAACTGGACAATTGACTTACAATAATTTGAAGACAAATTCAAATAGAAATTAAAATTTATTTATTACTAGCAGGTAACCCGTGCTCCACAAGGGTCTTATCAACAACTTGACCTACTGAGATCTTGAAGAATTTAAAATAGGCCTGTAACCATCCTCGGTAGATTAAGAACAAATATGCAAAATTTCAAGTTAATCAGTCCAGTAGTTCAGACGTGATGATGCGTAATTTGTGAGTTTCCTGTCATGTAAGTGTATAAGCCAATTCTTTCTTTTAGTATGATGTTATTTATTTATGTGCTCATTCAAATATGAAAAAAAAAAAAATTCTTTTGTGGAAAAAATTCAAATATGGATGATTTCAAAAAATAACAAAAATAATTTGAGCCAGGCTTTGTTTGGTTGTCTTGCAACTGTACACTAAATTGTTCTGATTTTTAGTTTTTGCTATTGAAAAATCGAACCAAGCTTGATTAAGTCCGTTCTGAATCGAACATAAAAACGGCACTCAATAATGTATCACAATAACACATAATATTATTGTTTCAATTATTGTTAGGAAGGTGACCGTCCAAAAACATTCAAATAAAATAACGTTTTAATAAAATACCAACCATAAAATTTCAAATAAAACACATATACCTCGAAATCTAATGAACCATTTCACAGGAAAACATGGGATAACAGTTGTCCACAAATGAGAAAGCTAACTGCTATTTACAGCATCTAAGTACACGGAAACTTCCATTCCCAGCGGCCAAACTCATTAAACACAATGCTCCCAAGATGATTATGCTTCGGCCCAAGAAAGAGGCTATTTGCAAACAATGTCTTCCCTTGGCAGAGGTGCTTTACCTAGCTGAAACATATGTTTAGGCACGGCTTCATAGTGTACCATAATGTGAACCCAGGCTCATGGCTCAGTAAGCACAATTTATTCTGTATGTATTAAACTTTTAAATCGATATTGAAATAACTGGAATCAAAGTTAATTGATGCATCATAAAATATCAATTATGGAAGGAGTACGTGATACCTGGATTTATTTCTGCTCTAATAAAACTGGTAGCCAAACATGACAAATAATACAATAAAAATAAAAGTAATAAAAATACGTTTAGTACAACTTCAATTTTAAAGTTTTTAATAAAAGGGTACTAAAAGTTTTTATATTGTTTTTATTTGAATCAAGTAGCCCATATAAGCAAAGAGATTTTATAACAAATCTAATACACTATCTTCTATACAGATGGAATTAAATAGAGAATGCTTTTATTCAAATGCTAATTAATATATAATTATTATTAAACGAAAATCCTAAATAAATGCTGTAAATCACCCCGAAGACTTCTGCTACTGCAGACATTGACAACAGGGTTAACAGCTAAATGGAATTTCCAAAATAATCCTAAATAAATGCTGTATAAGTTTATTTAGGATTTTCGTTAAATAATAATTACACTATCTTCTCATTATTTCGAATTTCTTACTAATAATTTTTGAAGTTGAGTTTCATGTCATGTACGTGTATAAGCCAATTCTTTCTTTTAGTATGATGTTATTCATTTATGTGCTCATTCAAATATGGATGATTTCAAAAATAACAAAAATAGTTTGAGCCAGGCTTTGTTTGGTTGTCTTGCAACTGTACACTAAATTGTTCTGATTTTTAGTTTTTGCTGATGAAAAATCGAACCAAGCTTGATCAAGTCCGTTCTGAATCGTACATAAAAACGGCCCTCAATAATGTATCACAATAACACATAATTATTGTTTCAATTATTGTTAGGAAGGTGACCGTTCAAAAACATTCAAATAAAATAACGTATTAACAAAATTCTAACCACAAAATTCCAAATAAAACACATATAACTCAAAATCTAATGAACCATTTCACAGGAAAACATGGGATAACAGTTGTCCACAAATGAGAAAGCTAACTGCTATTTACAGCATCTAAGTACACGGAAACTTCCATTCCCAGCGGCCAAACTCATTAAACACAATGCTCCCAAGATGGTTATGCTTCGGCCCAAGAAAGAGGCTATTTGCAAACAATGTCTTCCCTTGGCAGAGGTGCTTTACCTAGCTGAAACATATGTTTAGGCACGGCTTCATAGTGTACCATAATGTGAACCCAGGCTCATGGCTCAGTAAGCACTAAACTTTCAAATCGATATTGAAATAGCTGGAATAACATCCAAGTTAATAAATGCATCATAGAATATCAATTATGGAAGGAGTAGACTACCTGATACCTGAATTTATTTCTACTCTAATAAAACTGGTAGCCAAACATAACAAATACTATAAAAATAAAAACAATTAAAAAACGTTTAGTACACTTCTAATTTTAAAGTTTATAATAGAAGGGTACTAAAAGTTTTCATATTGTTTTTATTTGAATCAAGTAGCCCATATAAGCGAAGTGATTTTATAACAAATCCAATACACTATCTTCTTATTATTTTGAATTTCTTACTTATATTTTTTGAAGTTAACTTTGATTTCAACAAATCAAGATTCGCAAACCCTATTTTCTTCTCACTGAAAAATGCCATATTATGGTCAGAAAAATCATTAATGATAATCTTTTTTATTAATTCATATCATGACTGATGTGTTTGTTCTATTTTCTGTGAAATTCCAAATAAAACACATATAACTCAAAATCTAATGAACCATTTCACAGGAAAACATGGGATAACAGTTGTCCACAAATGAGAAAGCTAACTGCTATTTACAGCATCTAAGTACACTGAAACTTCCATTCCCAGCGGCCAAACTCATTAAACACAATGCTCCCAAGATGGTTATGCTTCGGCCCAAGAAAGAGGCTATTTGCAAACAATGTCTTCCCTTGGCAGAGGTGCTTTACCTAGCTGAAACATATGTTTAGGCACGGCTTCATAGTGTACCATAACGTGAACCCAGGCTCATGACTCAGTAAGCACTAAACTTTCAAATCGATATTGAAATAGCTGGAATAACATCCAAGTTAATAAATGCATCATAGAATATCAATTATGGAAGGAGTAGACTACCTGATACCTGAATTTATTTCTACTCTAATAAAACTGGTAGCCAAACATAACAAATACTATAAAAATAAAAACAATTAAAAAACGTTTAGTACACTTCTAATTTTAAAGTTTATAATAGAAGGGTACTAAAAGTTTTCATATTGTTTTTATTTGAATCAAGTAGCCCATATAAGCGAAGTGATTTTATAACAAATCCAATACACTATCTTCTTATTATTTTGAATTTCTTACTTATATTTTTGAAGTTAACTTTGATTTCAACAAATCAAGATTCGCAAACCCTATTTTCTTCTCACTGAAAAATGCCATATTATGGTCAGAAAAATCATTAATGATAATCTTTTTTATTAATTCATATCATGACTGATGTGTTTTGTTCTATTTTCTGTGAAATTGTAAATGATTTTGTTTGAATCAACTTCACACAACTAATGATCTTACACAACAAACTATTGCTTGGATGATGATGTTGAGGTTGTTCCAATGCATTTGAAAGTAAATGAACAATATAATTACTTAAAAATTACAAGATGATCTCAGATTAATACAATCAGAGATAATCGGAATAGAAGACAAACCGAATGATATAGTACATTTATATAAAAATTGATTGATTGATTGATTGTTTTGTCACTACTGCTACTCAGTGTAGTTGACTTTCAATCTTCAAATAGTCTGACATTAGAAAAAGCTATAGTCTAATTTCATGATCCAACTTGGACAACATTATTTTTCTCATCAACAAATTTTTCAACGAAATCCTGTAACAAGTTTCAATACAAGATGGTTGATAAACTAAACAGAAGTATAACATTATCTATCCAAGAAGTCATAACAATCATTGCAAATCAATGAATATTTATTTTCTTCTATTCCGATTTTCTATATAATAATAATAATATCGAGTAACCTGGCTGGCTAAGGTCTGGTGTCAGAGTTTTCAGGTTGCAACTGATCAATTTCAGGTCCTCTGACATGACCTAACGACAGCTTTTTAGGCAGCCGGGACCGACGGTTGAACGTGTCCATCCGAAACACGGATTCAACAAAAACACAAAAGAAAACAAAGAAGGAGATTTTTTTGATTTACACACTACACACATAGCTTCTACTTCAACTACCGGATTCCATTTCCACATTCCAATAAACGGCTTTTATTTTTAATCTTGAAATGAGTGATAGTCGAATAATCCTCAACATCATCTCCATTTTTCAGGCATGAATGAGAAGAAAGGAAACTATCAGATATCCTCGTGGATTTCATCCGGGCGCAAAGGTGAAAGGACAATGTGTGACAGCTCAGTGGGGACAATCTGAATATTGATTAGGGTCAAAAACATCGTCGCCTGGAAAGGCCGAATTTAGCATAGATTGTTTTGTTTTCATCCGGGGTGTGGGTCCGTCATCCACAGAGGAGTGGGTGG
Organism: Nilaparvata lugens; assembly: GCF_014356525.2. Classification (NCBI taxonomy): domain Eukaryota; kingdom Metazoa; phylum Arthropoda; class Insecta; order Hemiptera; family Delphacidae; genus Nilaparvata; species Nilaparvata lugens. The sequence goes on along the minus strand of NC_052514.1, from coordinate 33,216,582 downwards.
CCCCCTTATCACCCCCCCCCCAAATGGAAGGTCCCCTTATCCAGCCTCACCAATGGGTGGCCCCCTTATCTTGTTTTTACAAAGGGACAATGCGGGTTTTCTGCCCTCACCTGTTTTATTTCTATATGTGTTCTTTTTATACAGCCTTCCGAATATTGACATCAGTGATGCTATAACCTTTGCTAGTCACCCACACAAACATGTTTGTACAGAGAAAAACGTGTTTCTGGTGATGAATGGTAGTAATTTGTGTTCAGTAGGCTACTGGCGTAGGTCATGTTTGTTTGTTTATTGGTGAATTGGGAATGAATGGGGGAGTCTATTTCCTTGTGGACTTACATGAATGTGAAGAAGATGTCTCTTCAAGTACGGTTTAAAACAATAGTGGATAGATTGTTGATTACAGCCCGAGAGTATAGAATCTGATATATTCATTCTATACTATACTTTCTATCCATTTTACACTCCCTTATTAAAACGACCGAATTTTAGAGTAATTTTACAATAATGGACTGCGGTATCTAGTCCAAAGATGTGGCACTACCAACCGTTGATTAACTAGAGTCCAATGATTGTTGATTCAAATCTTCAAATCTGGAAATGTGATTTCTCTATGAGAGTACCTGGGAAGATTCGGATGTATTATCAAAACTAATTTGTAGATTTATATAATCAAACGGTTTAATATCTACAATGAACCGTTTTGATTGGTTTACGAGAGCTTGCTCAATGAATACAACCAAACCTAATATTGAGTCAATATTCAACATCCAAATATACGTTTTAATGCAGGTGCACAGCTTATCAACTATTTGCATCAGTGTACCTGGATATATTCAGATTAATAGTGAGGAACAATATTAGTGAGGTTCAAACAGGTCATTGAGATCGTTCTAATTGATTCACCAAAGCTTTCTGAACAAACTAAACCAAATCAAATTATATGCGTTCATAACTGCGTTGATAAATTTTAGAGTTATAATACGAATCTTTAATTAGCACGGCCCTCAATCTTCTAGATATTTCTATCCAGATTAATGGTTCTATGACTAGAATAATCAGTATTGTTGGCCAACTTTTTCGATCCTTTCCTTCATCATCTTCTTTCTTTATTATTTTCATCTTCATTCTGTTTTTTCTATATTTTATTAGTCCACTACTCCATTCTGTCTCCATCTACACCACACAATCACTTCTCATAATTATCAATTTATCTATTCAATTATTTACTCATCAACAAACAATGAATACAATGATAGGAAAAGATTCAACTGGAATTTGCCCAAGATTACTTCAAACCCAAATTTGAAACAAATACCGTAGTTCACAGTCTAAGGCCTACCCAGACGTCATATTCTAGGCATACTTAAACTTCATGTTAATGTTTCAATCCACAATTCATCATATCTACTGCATACAATTATGTTTCTGTTCCCGTTGCATCTTAAGCTTAACATAAAAAAAAAGAATTGATTGTGAAAATATATAAATGAGTAGTGATATAACTATATCAATTTGTTGTGTATATCAATTGATAGTGAAAATTCTCAATTCATCATCTACTGCTCACAATATTGCTTCTATTCCCGTTGCATCTCAACATAGAGAGTAGAGTAATTGATAGTGTCTTTATACTTCATATTGTTTTGAAACTCATTTCAAAGAACGACCTTCTAATACGGTCGGCAAAGAAGCGACATAAATTAGCTTTGACTGCTGAGCAATACGCTCCCGATTGGTGTCGCTTCTGCGGTGACCCGTCTATGGTGTCGAGGGTCATCGTTCGACTCTTGGCAGAAAGCAGGCAGCAGAAAGCAGCTGAGCTTCTCCTAATGAGCGACAGACGACGACGACGCGGATCTGGTGTGGGAAACGCAGTCAGGTCTCTGAGGTGACCGCAGGGGACAGAAACGTGTCCCTTGCTGCTCTACTCCAAAACAAACAGAGGAGAGCGTTTTGTGCAGTCAGCCACCGTGCAGAGCAGAGGCCACTACTCTAATCACTTCTTCTGCTCATCTTTGTTTTTCTTCTTCTTCTCATCTTTGTTTTTCTTCTTCTGCTCATCTTTGTTTTTCTCCTTGTTCTACTACTTCTCCTCCATCACTTCCTCCTCCTCCTCGTCATCGTCAATCTTTTCCTTCGCCTTCTCCTTCTCATCAATCTACTTCTCTTCCGCCTTCTTCATCTTACGTTGTTGTTGTTCTTCTTCCTCTTCTGTTTATCTTTCCTCCTCCTCCTCCTTCTCGTCTTACTCCTTCTACTCCTCTTCCTACTTCTCCCTCTCCTCCTTTTCGTCCTCTCCCTTCTCCATCTTCTCCTTCTCTTTCTACTCTGGTTTCTCCTTCTTCATATTATGTTCTTCTTATTTCTCTATTGTTCATCTTCCCTCTATTCTCCTCTCATCCCTCCTCCAACTCCTCCTTCTCATCCTTCTACTCCTCTTCATCTTGAGTTCTTAATCTTCTCACTCTCCTATTCTTTACTATCTTCGCTCTTTTCTTTTCGTCCTCCTCCTCCTCCTCCTCCTCCATCACCACCTCTTCTTTTCCTTCCTCATCCTCCTACTCCGTCTTCTACATCATGTGTTATTCTTCCTTTTTCTGCTCATTTTTTGTTCTCTTTCTTTATATCCCTTCTTCATTCCCCTCTCAGTTTTGGACTTAGTATTCTCTGATGTTGTTCACAGCTTCTTTATTTCCGAAAATCGATTTCCATTAATTTATATGTTAGAAGATGTTTTCCCTTCTATCCAACTTTTCCAAGTACAAAAATATATTTTCTTCAAACACCCCTGATTAATTGAGATACGAGAAATTATACTACATCGCTATTTAAATTGCATTTCCTCAAATCAATGATGAATTATTGTTCTTCAAGTTATATTCAATTTATTGTTCTTTGCTCTTCTTTCTAAATCTGTAAAGGTTATATTAATTCATTTCTCTAAACTTCTACTCAACTATTTTAGTCACAAAATATCACAGTATAATGATACTCGTCCCACACACAAGTCTAAGACTCGTGTGGGACTATTTCCTTTGTTGTTGTTTCGGTGCAAGTCAATGATGTATTTTGTAAGTTATATTTCGTATAGGCTAATAGGATAGCTGTTTTGGGCCATCGCTTGGTGGCTGTGCCGTGGTTGTTTGTTATTGAATACTGTAATAATACAGTATAGTGGGCATGTTTGCGATGTAGTCGTCGACCGATGGCTCGGATTTTTGAATAACAGAATTGCAAGTTTTGTTAATTTTATTCAAAACTTGCAAACTTTTTATGGCTCAGCAATAATATTCTAGGTCGATAACGCAATACATCTTTGTAAATTGATATTTATTCCTTTATACTAAAGACATATATCTATGTATTCTTGTGCACTGTATATGACAATAAATAATTATTGATTGATTGATTGATTGATATTCTGGGAAATCAATAGAATGATTTAGAGTGAAATGTTATTCATTAGCGAAAGTACCAGAATTATTGCAATCTTTATGAATTCAGGAATCTAACAAGACATGATCTAATAATCACTTTTATCAGCATTCTCACTTTTCTATATTTCTCACAGTTTTCCTACCATCCACATGAAACGTCCAATCCCACAATTATTCCAACCGTCATGAGCTGAGAGATATCTTGACCCCTGGCTTCTTCATAATCCAGTGCCTACCTCTCAGTCAGTTACACTGTAGCAGGGAAAACTACAGTCGAAACTCTGTATAACGAAGTCGATTATCCCGAGAAGAAATTCGCTGCAGAGAGGTATTCGTTATTGAGAGGTTGTTCTGTCAAGAAAACTGCCACGATCTTATGGATCTTGTAATATCGTATCATGGCGATTAATAAATGAATATTGTACATAAAACAGATCATCGCGAACGTAGGTAGAATATCTATTACGCCTTTTACGCCAATATTAATATGGAAATTTGAAAATTCATGCTGTTTAAAATAAAAAAAAAACATGTTTTCCAATATTTATAGAATGTAATAAGTGAGTGAACTCAACATTTTTTTCCAGAAAGTTTGATTTGTACTATATTAGTAGAGTTTAATCAAAATACATTACTCAGTAGCAATATTTTTCAACTTCATTCACCAAAGTTATGATTCTACTTTTTGCACTACTATTAGAGTGAACGTAAAATACGGCAATTTTGTCAATAACTTCACTATGAATACTATAATAACACAACTTTCCTATTTTTTAATGTTTTATTTGAGAAAGTGAGCAATTTTTGGTTGAAATTTGCATTTTAATAAAACATCATGTTCGATAAACAACTCACATCCATTTAATCAGTCGAACATGTCTGGTTCACCTATCTTTCAGTTTTAGGCTAATCCTTGCCTGATAATTTTGAAAGATTGTAGAACTTCTTGATCTGACGGATTCTTGTCATCAGGTTCGTCACAGCCAGTTCAAAGAATTGAAATGTGTGACAAAAGCATGAATGGGAAAATCCAGTCGTTCACCTGCCTGGTCTACAAATGACAAGTTCTTGGAATTCAATTTTCAGTAACTTGCATTCAATTTCCAACATGTGTTTCAATCTCTATCGACTGTCTACTACCCTATCTTCTTCCTGCCTGAATTTCCATTATTTTTAGTCTATTGCCATTTCTGCTGAAACTAAACAATTTTCTTGAAAATGACCTTCTGCTTCCTATAAACACACTACATTTGTATGTTGAAGTCAAGAGAAAACTTCGTTATTGAGAGGTCCTAAATTCGTTTAATAGAGGTAAATAAACAGCCAAATCTCTAAAATGTCATGGGACCAGGTAAACATTCGTTGTGTAGAGGATTTCGTTAAGTGGAGGTTCGTTATAGAGAGGTTCGACTGTACTATAATGCTGTATTCTGTGGCTGTAGTTACAAGTAAACTTCGGTTACACCGTAGTTACAACTAAACTGTAGTTACAGTTACTGGTCACACAGTGTTAGTTGTGTAGCTGAGCATTGCCGGAAGCTATCAGCACTGCCGGCTGGATTGAGACATCCACGAATGTTGTCAGATGTTGTTGACATGACTTATTTGCAGAAAACGTCGTGACACGGCTACGTGTGATGGCTTCAACCACGCCGGCTTCAATCATGAGACAGACCTTCGTCTTGTTCCGCTGTGACTTCCGTTAGCAATTGGGTGGCAGCCGACCGTCACGTGATCATCAACGATCAGCTGACGGCTTGTCGAGAACACTGAGTTGACATAGAAGTATCAACCATTGAATTGGGTACTCGTTTCTATGGTACAATCCAATGACCTTAAAGAGATGACCCACAATGCCTATGCCTTCTCAATGATAGCTCTTACTTGAAATTGAAGGCCGCCATTGGGGTATTTCAGCACGAGATATTATATCTATATTCATGTAATACTATGAATTAAAAAGGCAATGGTATGTGATAATCTTATAGGTTGCCCCCTCAATGAATGATTCCAATTCCAAGTACAACACTAGCGCTGCATGTGAGTCTATGCATCTTTAAGGTATTTGGTACAATCCATCAGAACTCTGTGTTGATAGATATGATATAAACACTTTAGTGATTTAACTTATCTCTAACAATTGATGTAAAATGTAAATTATTGTTACTATTTCTCAAGACTATGGTAGTTTTTTTTTGTAAAACGTTTGATACCTACCCAGTGTTCTAGCCGTGAGCAACTAATTTCCAGTTGGAGAGAACGTAGTTTAGTAGGCTACTGTCTGCTGTGATGAACACAATATTTTGGAGAACCCACATACATGAAAATATGATTAAATTTAACTCCTCCTTCAACACAATCTTCAATCTATAATTATTGATCTTCAGTCGATTATCTATAATATATATTATGCTATTTATTTTCAATAGAAGACACCCAGACGTTAGATAAAAACACTTATGGAGATGCCTCTCATATCAACTGAATGAAGTTACTTCTAGTCTCTCGGCTTCAAAGAGGTTATTGATATCTGGGAACAAAAATGGTACTCTAGTGTTCAAACCCTGAAACTGTTTACAATAATGTTGTATATTACAGATTATACAGTATAGTGGGGGAAAAGGAATTTTCAGAAACACCTCGGATTATATTCTTTTATTGAACATTATTTTTAGTGATAGAGTGGACTTTGCTGACCAAACTTAGTTTCGTCATCAAATGAATAAGTAATTCATTCTAAGTCATTCATTTAACAGTAATGCATTCACTGTGTTATTCAAAATAGCATTAGAAATATGACGAAGATTCACACACTAGGATTAATAACAATCATTCACATCAAGTGCATTAGATTAAACATCAAATATGTTCCAACCAACCGCAACATAAAAACAAAACACTCAAATGTGGTCAACTTCTCTCACTGCTAACTGGAATGAGCAGCTAAGTAACCGGTAAACGAATAAAAACTCAAAACCAACAAGCTGAAGAACAGAGCTAACAAAATAAAAAAGTAAACTACATCTGATGACCACTTCAGAAGATTTATTAGCAGTTGGACACCGCGATGCATTTTTTCTCCTCTCTTCTCGTCTCTCTTTTCTTATTTTCTCTTTTTCTCGAGTGCAACTTTTTGTAGCGGGGATCATCCCGATGTTTCAAGGCAATCCGGTCGCTTGGCAATAGGTCAGGGCCGTCTTCCCATCGAAGACTCTCCACTGTGTCTTCGCTAGTTTCCTTCGGCGTCCGTAGAGCAACTGATTCCTACATGCGAAACTCATACTCGCTGTTACGAGAAGATCAACAAGTCTGAGGCCCAGCTGCACAAAAGCCGGTTAAATTTTAACCGTGATTTATTCCATGAGAACCAATCAGAGAAGGTTTTTTTGAAAAGTTGGTTAAATTATAACGGTGATTAATTAAAAGATAAACAATCAGTGAAGGTTTTTTTGAAAAGACGGCTTCTCTGATTGGTTCTCGTGGAATTAATCTCGGTTGAAATTTAACCGGCTTTTGTGCAACCGGGTATGAGAGTCCTATTTATGACAGTTTCTGAAGGAATCTTAAACAGAAGAATCGAAAGACATTCTAGAGCCAAACAAGCTCTGGAAAACCTAAGCTTGATTATAGGCAATCTTTATATAAACAAACCTTATAATAGGCAAGCAACCAATAACAATCAAATCAAATCAAATTTATTCACTCGATATTCATACAAAATATTAACAAAAGTAGGCTATAACATGACAAGTTACAAGTGAACAAGATATTACTCACAAAAAGAACAGTATGTTACTGGACTTTGTCCGTGAATAGGAGTCAGATCCAACGTGTTATAAGTAGGATTATTCAATTTATAACTTGATATAGTTGAATATTTATTAGGAGTTGGGAAGAAGAAAGATTTAGAAATTTAAATATGTTGTAATGAAGATGAAATGAAGATGATTGAGTGCAAGCTCACACGTACATACAAAACACAATCAGGAGAGTATTGGTTGCAAAGCGTGTTTGGGTAAGATCGGTGTGGAAAATGAGGCATTTGAGGGTTCACTATAGTTTTTGAAAGAGTAGTATCGGACATTTCTCAAGCATGTTTGATTCCATATGAGATACCAATGAAGTGAATTATAAGATAGAAGAACTATAACTTTGAGAGTATACTCTATTTTACAATGCAGAAACAACTACGAAAGTATATTGTACAGACATTTTCAATCATTGTTATAAACACAACTCGCCCACGTGAGATATAGTTGGCCATGACAAAACACTGAAATATTGTCTAAAACATTTTTAATTTATTGATAAGTTCCATACAGCAAAAGGGCTTCATTTTATACTTTACTAGCCGTCAGGCTCGCTTCGCTCGCCATATCCGTCTAGTCGGACCCCCGACTGGATCGTCCAAAAATGAGATCAGCGGGCTCGATTCGCTCGCTTGCATGTAGACCTCAGCGGAACCTCTGTACCGAATTTGAACGTATTATGTCAATTTGATCACGAAAAACACCTGATACTATATCGGCGTATCTTTGGCGAACAAAATTCTTCCACCTCAGCTAAACCTGTGTACTGAATTTTTTAATATATCTCCATCAATTATTGAAAAAGGTGAGGAAACGCAGAAAAGCTGAGAAAACGCTAATTTTGGCTAATTGGATGAATTGGTATTTAGGAGGTCCTGGATAAATGCATTTCAATCTTCAACTTGGTGCCAACCTAACAAAGTCAACTCAACTTAATGCCAACCTGACAAAATTTTTAATTTAGTCACCAGAACAACTGTTTCGAAGAGGTACTCTCTCTAGATTATAGTTCTATATTAACATATGGTATGGACATTTCAATATTATAATTTTAAGATATTGGAATAAGAAGAATATACTTGCTAAAAGAACTTTAAACCCTTAAAAACCACCCTTAGAGTTAAAATATCGCCAAAAGATTTCTTAATGCGCCTCTAAAGGGCCAACTGAACATACCTACCAAATTTGAACGTTTTTGGTCCGGTAGATTTTTAGTTCTGCGAGTGAGTGAGTGAGTGAGTCAGTCAGTCAGTCAGTGAGTGAGTGCCATTTCGCTTTTATATTTATATAGATTTGAGTATCTGAATCGCACAGTTTTCATACTAGAGGGGAGAGAAAAACAATTTGAAAACCTGAGGTAACTTAGGAGTGTAACAAATAATTGAAATAATAATGATTTGATTCGCATGAATTTCAATTGATGGATCTCTGAGTTGGATGCAAGAATACGCTCATCGTTCGGGTTCAAAGTTCACACTTACAAAAAAGGATTGATTGTCCGAATTCTAAGAACCCAAATCGGATCGGAGCAGTTTGAATTGACCTGAGCAGACAAAACAAAAAGATGAGGAAGAAGATACAACAAAACAAAAACAAAATATAAAAAGAAGGAGTAGAAAAGGCTACAAGACCAACTGGAGAGTCGGTTAATTATTCATTGTGGATGTCCATGCCGCAAATTAACGGTACATCGCTCTTTTGTTTCAAGTGATTGCAATTTGCTTGTCGCCTGCTCTTCTTAAGAATCTTGGGGGTATCTTGAGATATGCTATCTTAAGAATTGATTCCAGCTGAGAAGATCGAATCTCGTCTATCGAACAAGTTGTGGGCAGATTATTATTATAGGATGGCAGCTCATCACCATTGTTTTAATTTTGTTTTGTTTCCAAGAGGTCAATCTCATGCACTGTAAATAGTAGGATGCAAAAAAGTACCTATGCTATTGACTCACTCGACTATCAATATTGCACATTGATAAAATATCGATTTATCTCATTTATGATTCATCAAATTATTAATTCCAGTATCTATAATATCAATACATTAACAATTTTATTTCCATTATTACATTCAATATTCTACTTCTAATTGGTAAATGAATGTGTCTTGTCTATTGAGTAAGCTGTTAGTTAGAAAATTATTTACCTATAATTTGATTCGATACAATTCTATCTATCGAAAATGTTGAAATAAATGTTGAACAAATGTTTGTATTGTGTGAAGGAGGCGAAATGGGTTTTCACCTGTTGTCTCCATGAATAAATGAATAAATGAATTAATTACTAAGTAGTCATTACTCACTAAACTTCTCTTCATTCGTAGATGTTCAATGGTTCAACGGTTCTAATGAACATGTTTGGAGCTCTTGGTCTTGTCTTGTCTCGACCAATTACAGTAGAGCTCAACATCCATTGGCCGTCTGATGTCCAATTGTAGAGATTCACTCTACGGTACTATATTATTCTACTGCTCAATATTTCTTTCAACTTCTAGTTCACTAGAAAATGATAATCGTGTGAAAACTGAATCTAGTATCTCGAATTGTTTCAATTATCAGTGGTTTTGACAAAATCAAATGGCCTATTTTTTGATCAATATGTATATATCTGCCACAACGTCATTTCGACAACACTGGAAATCTAATTCACAAGGTTTACTCACCTTCAACCATGGAAGTAATTATATATTCCATATTTGAAAAATCATAACTTCTATATAGGGTGATTCTTAATTATGATGAAATAATTTAATACGTGACAGCAGAGGTAGAAATAAGAAAAAAAGTTCTCATAAACATATATCCATAAACGCTTCATTAGCGAGCTATACAGGATGAAAGATTTCGCCCGGAATTCAGTTCCTCTGGTGAAATTCACCGATGCAGAATTGTTTGGGGACTTGTTTTTGATAAATTTATGGTGGATTCATATGGAAAAATATCTTTAGAATTTATTAAACTAGTCTGGAAGCTGTAGTGTGAGTAGTTTTGAGAAAAAAGTTGAAATATGCAAAAAATCCGGTACAACCTATAAGTTATTATTGGTTCTCTCCTCATAAAACAGCAAATTTTTGTGGTGTAGTGTACTACATAAGAATACATTATATTCAACTTTTATTCAAATTTAGTCTACACAGCTTACATAATATTCTTTCCAGAATTGAATTCACTACAATTTTTATCGCTAAAAATTATTTGTTTACTGGTCATCAAAGAAAGTTATTGGGCATCAAACGTAGAAGCCTGTGTTTTTCTACTTTGATTTTTGCATATTTCAATTTTTTCTCAAAAACTACTCACACTACAGCTTCCAGACTAGTTTAATAAATTCTTAAGATTTTTTTCCTTATGAATCCACCATAAATTTCTCAAAAATTAGTCCCCAAACATCGGTGTATGCATCAGAGGCATCGGTGTATTACACCAGAGGAACTGAATTCCGGGCGAAATATTTCACTCTGTATAGCTCGCTAATGAAGCGTTTATGGATATATGTTTATAAGAACTTTTTTCTAATAATAAGAAAACAAAGATATTGTCAAATTTCACTAAAAATGTATTAAAAACTTTAAAACAGAACCAGGGTTAGTGAAATTTGACAATATCTTTGTTTCCTTATCATGGAGAGATTTCACAACATCACCATCAATTCTACTAACTTTTTTTCTTATTTTTACCTCTGCTATCACGTATTTAATTATTTTACCATAATTAAGATTCACCCTGAATATGATTGCAAGATGATTTTGAATCACCTTTAATTGTTAATAATTCAATGATTCAATGATTCAATGATTTTATTACAGCCAGAAAATACATACAGTACACTAGGCCATGTCATTACAATAAAATTTCTAACAGAATTACAATAACAATACATAAATAAAGATAATACACAACATGCAGTGCAAGAGCAGGCTTCAAAGCTATTCGGTTTCTCACAAGAAAATAATAAATAATAATACAGAAATATCAATAAACAATTACTAAACTTCAATTCTATCACAGTCTATACAGCCTATTCTAATTTTAATCTATACCTACTTTTACAATAAATCGTGAACAAACTAAAACCATAGAAACTCTATTATCACAGTCGGCAATTTACTTAGTGCTTTACACAGTCAATTTACATAGTGCTTGGGTCAGACTCGTCAAACTCATGAATGGAATAGAACGGGTTGGCGACCAGCCATGACTTGACCCGCTTCTTAAAGCTCACCAGAGGCAGCTCTCTTACTTCATCAGGTAGCCTATTGAAAAATCTGATGCCAGATATGGGAAAACTTTTCCTGGATCTTTCCAATCTCACCCCGGGCAGGACCAGGTTTCCATTTCCCCGTGTAGCGTGACTGTGGATCTGATTGGCCCTGGTGTACAAATGAATATTCTCTCTAACCGAAACCAAGCACTCGTATATGTACAGGCTGTAAACTGTCATCACTCGTAAATGTACAAACAATGGTTTGCAGTGATCAATCCAACCAGCTCTCATCACAATTCTAATGGCTCTTTTTTGCATTAATAGCACCCTATTCACACTCGCAGCGTGCCCCCACAGCCTTGTACCATATGCAATATGGCTCTGGAAAAAAGCAAAGTAAGCTTGGCGCACAAAACCGTCAGGCACACATGATACAAGCCTTCTAAGCAGAAAAATGACCCTACTTAGCCTTTTGCAGAGCTGGCTGATGTGAGCCTCCCAGGTCAACCTACTATCCAGGGAAAACCCCAAGAGCTTCACAGTACCCGTGGCAATCCCAGAATTGAGGCTGAATGATAGCTCCTGAGTCTTGTCACTGTTAAGAGCCAGCTTATTTAGATCAAACCATTGAGACGCACTATGATACAGCTCCCTCACAGCAAGCCTGGCAGAATCTACGCTCTTATGATCCGCAAATAGTGATGTGTCATCTGCGAATAACAGAACACCACCATCTACTGAATAATATATATCATTTATTGAGATGAGAAAGAGCAAAGGTCCCAAAACTGATCCCTGTGGGACTCCATGTTTCAAGGGTGCAGGACTTGATAGTTCACCATTCCAGTCCACAACCTGCAACCTATCACTCAGGTATGATTTCATCAGTCTGACAGCACCGACTCCAAGGCCATACTTCTCCAGCTTTCCCAATAGAATATTGTGCGAGACACAGTCGAAGGCACGTGATAAATCACAGAGCAAAAGCGATGAAGATCTTCCATTCTCAAATGCCTCCAGGACTGATTGAATGAGAGTCTGCACAGCAGAGACAGTCGATCTTCCTCTCCTGAAACCAAACTGAACAGGAACCAGCAGACCATTATTCTCAAAATAGTTGTACAGCTGAATAAACAATACCGTCTCAAAAATTTTTGCAATCACCGGGATCAAAGATATGAATCTATAGTTGCTTACACTGTCCAGAGCACCCTTCTTGTGAATTGGAACTGCTCTTGATATCTTGAGCTCATCAGGGAAAACACCCTCATCGATACACTTATTGATAAGGCATGCAAGTATTGGACTCAAGAAACAAATAATCTGCCTCAGAAAAGCCACACTCATTCCATAAATATCTTTTGCCTTTGATACACTAAAATCATTTACTATGCTTACAACATCAGCAGGTGTCACATGGTTCCATTCAAAGTTTCCTTCTACAACTGGAATACCCTGAAGAGCATTGGGAAGATCGGTTGCAATATTATTTGGAATATTATTCACAATACTCTCCACAGATGTGACATAGAACTGATTAAATTCACTGGCAGTTGTGAAACTTAGATCACCTTCTTCTGATTTAGGCTTATGTGAATTTATAAGACTCCAGGCAGCCCTACATGAATTTTGAGCCTCTGCAATGAATTTTGCATTGGCGTTTTTCTTAGCCTCTCGCAATCTATAACGGTAATCCTTCTTGAGCCCAGTTGCTAGTTCAACCAGGTGAGGCCTGATTCTAGCTAAATCATTTGTCATGGATACCATATCTCTCATTCGGGCTAGTTCAGGAGTGAACCAGTCTTTTACTTGTGGTACAGAATTTCCCTTCATAGTTGTGAATCTTTTAGAACTTAGCGACCTCATTCTTAGTGGAAAGAAAAACTTGAAACCATCCATGAGAGCATGAAAGAAACATTGAAAACCACCAACCGCCTGCATATCAATAACAGATTCCAACCAAGAGTCAACCCAAACTCCCAAATAATTACAGAAAAGTCTGACAATACCATCATTGAACACTCTGTAAGAAACGTTTCTACTGGAACCATTACAACTTCCAACAACATCTGCCATAAAAGTGGCTTCCATGAGAATGTGTTTATGATCTGCAATCTGATCAACACTAACCTCAGCAACATAGCTCCAATGGTCCAAATTTGTGAAAAAATTATCAAGGGAAGCATTACCTCTTGTAGGTTGCATTACTGCACTATACAAATTCAGACTTCTTAACAAATTCAAAAAACCTGAGGATGCTGCCGACGTGCCAAGCAAATCAATATTGTGATCAGTTCCAATTATTACAAACAAACCAATATTACTGAGACATCCAACACATAATTCAAGCTGCTGCAAAAAACATTCAACATTTCCATTAGGAGAGCGATACATGCTTACCACAACAAGTGACAACTCCGGAATATGTATCCCAGCAAACTCAGCATGCATCTCAATACAGAACTCTTTGAGGTCTAGGGCGTTTGCCGACCATGCCATACTCTCTCGCACAAAAACAGCTACACCACCACTTGAAGTCTGCCTAGAGAAATGAGCTACCTTCCTGAGACCAGCCAAATTGCTGTAGTATTCAATCTCATCTTCAACAAGCCAGTGTTCACAGATGCACAAAACGTCGATGTCATGCAGCTCACAAAGTAACTCAAGCTCACTAATTTTATTCCGCATGCATTGGACATTAATGGAGCACAATTTTACGTTCCTACCTGTATAAGTTTCATGATGTTCAATTGATCCCCTTCTGTGCTTGTCCATGGCTGTTATAGGTATATCAATGAGGTTTGAATGAGCAATCATTATACTTCTGGGAGGTTTAGGTTTTCTAATGGAGTTCGAAATTATAGGTATTAGAGAGCCAGTTACCTCTGCATGTAGGCTGAAGCTTTGTTCAACTTCATTGTCTGGAGCTATTAGTTTAAATTTAATGCTACATCTGGTTCGCCTGTAGCCGGTACTACAGCATCAACCTCTCCCCCAATCAACGAAGTACTGCCCTCCAAACATGGCCCAGTTGTGAGCTCAATAATCATGGACTCATAAAGATTACTACTAGAAGTGGCTTTTTTCCTATCCAGGGAATCCCTAATAATAGCATCAAGCCTCCTAGCTATTTTAATTTTCCCTTTTTTATTGATGTGTAAACCATGACTTGTGTGTTCTTTTGCAGTGAGATCCCATGTGTTCAACAAGGTAACAAATCCGGAGACAATTTTTTTCAGGAGACCATTAATCACCTTTATCATGCAATTTATGGGTGAGGCAGCCGGCATATCATATCTGTAAGGCACAGTCCCTATTATCACGTTAGTATGTCTTGTCTGACGCAGTAAACTCTCAACTGCCAATCTGAATATAATAGTGTCCTTTTCATTAGCTGAGTCATTTATGTCATTTGTACCACCTAATATAATTAAATAATCTTCTTTATTCATAAGCTGTACCTCTTTACAATTAAAAATTCTATCTAATATTTGACACATACCAGCACCAGGGTATACAAAGCTTGAGACACTATATGAATGTGGTATTCTATTTTGTAGATAGGATGCCAGATCACGACCTTGACTATCAGAGAATATAATAATTTTCCCCCTTACATGTTCTATAATATTCCTTATTTTAGATTCACTTGTTTGACCCAATGACTCACTGCAGTCCTCACTCACTACTAATTTTCCTACTAATTCAACTTCTTGGCTTACTTTTGATATTATATTAGCAAGATTTTCCCTTTCCAATTCCAATGAACTAATTATACTTCTATTTTCAGCTATATCATGCTCCAAGTTTATAATTTCCTTATACAATTTATCCTTGGTTTTATTGAGTGAGATAAAATTACTGTTTGCAATAGCATAGTGCTGATCATCAGAATCAGTTGACAAACTTTCGGTCTGTATGGCAACACATTGAGTAGTAGGTGAATGTGATGGCACACATTCAGGATGTTTAAGAGATTGAATTTCTGCTATAAGTGCATCCTGATAACCAAGAAGTTCATTAATACGTTCAATGAGAACATCCTTGTCCTGTAGAAAAAGGGGGTCAGTCTGACTACTTACATCAAAAGAGAGTGCCTTTCTTATATTTTTTAAACTTGAATCTACAGACAAACGTGACATCCTACATGTAATAACTCTATTAGTCGTTTTTTCAGCAGTGTCAATTGTTACTGATTTTGATAAAGAATTTTTACAAAGTTGTGGGGGAGTTTGTGTAGCATGTTTGACATGACTGTTTGCAGATGATTTAAAATTTTTTAATGACTTGTCAGTAGTGATGGTACTAGAGCAGCCTTTATGGACACATCTCCAAACAATATCGCCCGAGGACAAGGAATGACTCTTTCTATAACAATTCTTATCATAATAAATAGCATCGTTATTTCTAGTTGTTTTATAAAGAGAAAAAGACATCTTATAATTTCTTTCAAGGTTACTTGAACTACCCAATTATCCAACCTATACAATTATAATTGCAACTATAATATTATAAGAATTCTACTAGAGTCCCATAAATTCTATGATACTAAGTACTATATTATCACAAGTTTCCGTGTACGGAGACGATTCACTGCAAAGTTTTATTTAGTTTTCAATTAGCCAGACAAGTTTATTATGAAACAATAACAATAATAGAAGAGTAAGCTAAACAAAATATTGTCATTCGATTAGATGCATTAGATGTTCGAACGATTGAAGGATGATTCAAAACACGCTGTCAGGTGATAAGCTTCACCGAGCCTAAGGTGACAAGCAACAGGTCTTATCACACAATCCGATAGCAGTCTCAAGACGAGGGAAGCAATATCACTTGAACCGGAACATAGGATACTCCGTAGCATGGGAAGATACAGTCTTTTCAGTATCAGACGAATAGGCAATGCGTTGCAACGAATATTGTTGATGCTATTACAGTCGCTTGCAACACTTCGCACAGAGCACGTTCTACATTAATATGTGTACTGCGTTGATACAGAGTAGTTCTGTTTCCGCACTCTTACAGAAAATAGAGAAGAGTAACTCCTTCAGAGATGACTATTATTCTAAGGGTAATTTTCTTCTATAAAGTTTGATGCAAGGGTGTCAAAGTTCAACATGGAGCTAATAACCGACTTGAAGTTGTCCAAGCATTGGAGGTTATGAAATAGATTTACCTCGGAAGATACAAAATCCAGATTTTCACTCACATTCAGCAACTCACTAACTGAGATCACACATATATCGTCACTCAAAAATCAAAATACTTAGAGAAACCTTTTTAAAAACTTCAAAATAATGGAAAATTACAGACGTGACTCAATAGACATCCAATCATGGTAGCCAGTGCTCCATGAAGGATTTTGATGTGTAGAGGTGCAGGAGGCGGAGAAGGAGGATGAGTGGGAGGAAGAGGGGGAAGAGATGTCCTGGGAGAACGTACTTTCAGATGTTCTTCATTCAGAAAATTTTAACACATTAATTATTTTCAAATATGAACATTTTAGGACATATCACATATTTTGAATGTACCAATATCGGTATGCTATAAACACTCGTATCATAGTTATAGAACACCTCTCCAGAGATCTTTTACTCAAACAAATTTCTTTCAAGTATATCTCACATGTACAAGATGTCGAAATATGATGATGTTGTCTAGGTGTCTCACATTATCTCACATATTATTTATTTTATGAAATTGGGATGAAAAGAAGTTTTTGACTGTAGTCTGTTTCTTTGTCCTGTGAATGATAAATAAATAAAATAGATAAATATATATTATACCTTGGCTCGTCACTTCTCACATCAAAAAGTATTATCTTGAAATACTTATTGGAATTGAAATTGGAGGAGTTTCTATTACAGCTGGAAGTGGACAATGGAAAACCTTACCTTGATCGATGAATTCGCTAGTGTTCAATATAGTTACTGTAGTGTTTAGCAGCCTGCCTTCTGTTCTTATAATCTGTATACACCACTCCACTAACAATTTTTTTCAAGTTCTCCAATAATTCGCTGAATATAGTAATGATATAGGCCTACTCAATAGCTTGGAAATATACTTTGTGAGAATAATTAAGGACTGAATTATTATTATTATTATAATTTTATGGCCTTCATTGGACCACTGTAGTCAGTATCTTCCACCTTTACTCCGTCCTCTCTCAGCCCAATATTTCTTCATTCGTTCAGAAATTAATTTCCTTTCCTCGTCCGAAATCACTCTTCCCATTCTGTGTCTGACTTTGATCTGCAGTCTGGTCTGTTTGTCCTTCAGGATTCTGATGTTGTCCGACTTGTTCTTCAAATCTTCGAATGTTATATTCAACTCTCTCATATCCTCCTTGAGTTCGACATCCATTTTATATTTGTTTTACTTTTCCACAACTTTTCAATAATTCTTCTGCTTAGTCTGTCCTCCGAAGCTCTAATCAGGTGACCGAAGAAAGATATTCGCTTTTTTTTATTGTACTTGTGACAGGTTCAATTTCTTTGTAAACAGTTTCGTTGGAAGCTAATCTCCAGTGTCCATCTACTTGATAGTTCTTGTTAATACAGGTTCTGATGATTCTTCTTTCGATTTTTAGTAATTTGTCTATTGCGATGGTATTGGTAGTTTTAAAGATGGTTTCACTTGCGTAAGTTATTACCGGTTGAGTGACTGTCTTGTAATGCTTCAATTTTGTGGCTATTGATAGTGATTTCTTGTTGTAAGTGTTCTTTGTGGCATACTGTGCTCTTCTCAACTTATTCAGTCTACTGTCCCACGTTCGATTCTCATTGAGATTGTAGGTTATGATTTCACCTAGATATTTGAAACTGTCTACAATCTTTATTTCTTGATCTCCTATACGGATTTTCTTTGCAAGAGGTGGATCAGTTAGCATGAGTTCTGTTTTTTCAAAAGATATTTTAAGGCCAATCTTCTGAGAAATAGTCTGTAGTGTATTTATTTGTTTCTTTGTTTCTTGAATATTGTTAGCAAGCAGTGCAAGGTCATCAGCAAATCCCAAGCAGTTCAAATTTATATTATCTCTAGAAGTTCCAACTTTGATATTTTTTGGATTAATCTTATACCATTCTCTCATTATATATTCCAGGGCACAATTGAACAACAGTGGCGACAGGCCATCTCCTTGCCTCAAACCTGTTTCTACTACAAAAGATCTGGACAGTTCCCCTCTGAATTTGATCTTGGACGTTTTATTCGTCAGTGTTAGCTCTATCATTTTTATAAGTTTTGGATGGAGTCTTAAGTGTCTCAGAATTTTTAACATTGATCTTCTGTGGATGCAGTCGTATGCTTTTTTAAAATCTATGAATGCAATTGAAAGAGGCTTATTTCGTCTTCTGTAGTACGCCATGATTAGTTTGAGCGTGATTATTTGTTCTGAACAGCTTCTCCATGGTCTGAAGCCACCTTGATATTCACCAAGTTCCTCATCCAGTTGAACTTTAATCCTGTTATATATGATCTTTGAAAAAAATTTTGTAGGTGCAGTCAAGGAGAGAAATTCCTCGATAGTTGTCTGGGTTGCTCTTGTCCCCTTTTTTGTGTAGCGGATTGATTACTGCTTCAGTCCATTGTTCTGGGAGTGTTTCAGTAATCCAGATCTTTGTGAGTGCCATATGTAGAGAGGTTCGCGTTGAAACACTAGCATGCTTCCATATTTCCGCACTTACTTGATTTTCTCCACACGCTTTGTAGTTTCTCATTTCATTTATTGCTCTCTCCACTTCTTGAAAGGTCGGTGTATTTATGTTCTCAGCTTTTGTTTTTATCGGGGTGTTTGTGTTGATCTGCAGGAGGCTCTTTGGTTCCTCACAGTTTAAGAGCTTATGAAATGCTTCCGCCATCATTTCTGCGTTTTCCTTATTATTATGTGCCACTTTTCCATTTTTATCCTTCAGTATCAATGTAGGAGGATCGTATTTATGTAGCTGCCTACTGAATGTCTTATAATAGTCTCTTGAATTCCTTTTGTGATAATCTTTCTCGATGGAGTTAATCAAATCTTTTGTATACTGTCTCTTGGTCCTCCTGATGAGCTGGGAACATTTTTCCTGACATTTTTTAGATTGATAAAATTATCTTCTGTCTTCTTATTTTGAAATCTTAGCCAGGCTTGATGTCTCTCTTCAAGCATTTGATCACAATCTGCATTCCACCAGGTGTGTTTCTTACGTGGACTTAATGGGGCTTGCATGTTTCTTCTGCATGTTGTTTCAAAATTGGTAGTACCGGTAATTCTTCAAGGTTGTCTGTCAATTTTGTTGCTTTTGTCATTTCTTGGTATTCTCCGTTTCTAATTAATTTTTGTGGGTCATAAGTTATTTTTTCTTTAAATGTCCTCTGCTTGCAATTTTTGAGTGGAGTGAATTTTATTTTGATTTTAATCAGATAATGGTCTGAACCAGTGTCCGTTCCTCGCAGAACCTTTACATTAAGGACTGAATATATTGTGAAGTGAACATTTACAAAATAAAATCAACTTATCAATCAATTTACTTATAAAATCAAGAATAGGAAAGGCCAGATCAGCTTTCAATAGAATGGGCTCCATCTTCAAGAGCAAGAATTACTCCCTAGAAACGAAGATAAAAATGCTCAGATGTTATGTGTTTACAGTCCTATTATATGGTGCAGAGTCCTGGACTCTGAATGAGGCCATTTTAGTAAAATACTTGTTTCATCCGAGATGTGGGCATTCAGATGGATTCTGAGGATACCATGGACTGATCGCGTAACAAACATTGATTGAGGTTCTAAGGAGAATGGGGAAAGACATTGAGATAATCAACACCATCAAATGCAAAAAGATTCAGTATCTGGGACATGTAATGAGAAACGACGTAAGATATTCTCTATTACAGGTGATTCTCCAAGCTCCATAGAAATATTTCGTATTGCCGTGGATAAAGTGAAAATCGCCATGTTGATCGCCCACATTCGTAGCGGACAGGCACAATAAGAAGAAGAAGAACATTTACCAGTCTTGAAAGGAATATTTGGGAGAGGAATAGCACAAGATTACCTTATTTTTCTCTCTCCCTATCATCCTTTTTATTGTATGAATCAATGAAGGATAAAAAAAATTATATGCAAAAAATAAGCATCTGAATGCATCAAAATTGGCTTGAAAACTATAAAGCATTAGGATAAGAAAAATAAAAAGTGAAAACAAAGACTTGAATAATAGAGAAAATATTAGAACAACAGAAGGAAAATGAATTTGGAGATTGGGAAATTGAAACGGGAGAAGAAGAGTTGATAACATTGAAGAGAGGATAAGAATGAATGAAGGAAATAGAGTGGGAGTGAGATGAGAGTATCACCTTGGGAAGATGAGAAGAGAAATGAGAAATTGAAGCTTAAGAAGAAGTTGGTAGCAGGGTGTGAATGGGATCCTGAAGGAAGACAAATCATTTGAATGGTGCAGCGTGGTTGAAGTGAGACAGAGAGGGCTGATGAATGGCAGAGATGAAGTATTAAGGAGGATACAGTTTCAAAGAGGCAGTTATGTCACATGCACTCACTGCTCACTGCTGCCGTTTTGTATGTCTTCCGGGTCACAAAGTCGTGAGCAGTTCGTCTTCAATAGTTTTATTTCTGTTTTGCTCTACGACGTCTACAAAAATTATAACTACAAGATACTCCATATCATACTCATATAATATGAAGATAATTTATTGTGAATAAGACTATCCGAAAGATCCCTGTCCACTGGACGTTCTATCAAATACAATACAACCTATCACAATAGGTAGGCTAGACACCTATCAATTGATGAAGAACAAAATGATAATAAAAGATATGATGGAGAATGAAATGAGAGAAAATATATGTGAATGATAATGAGAAAAACTAAAGAAACGTTTTGCGTTCTCTGTGCAATATCAACAATAGAGATGGACAGTATTATTCTTTTCATAATTCAATTTGAGGTTGGAAAAATCCAGTGAAATATTGTGAATAATAAAATTGAGGGTACCTAGTTGTAATAAGCTTGTTTCTCAAATAAGTACTTTGAATTCTAGGGCAGAATGTTGAGTCTGAAACATTGTTCTATATCAGAGTCTAATATTATCCATTTTGATACCACAGTAATTATTCGAATATCAGAGTCTTATACTATCCATTTTGATACCACGTAATGTGACAAAAATCAACCTATTGCACTCAAGCTTAAAATACACACTATAAAATCTATTAAATTGTCACTTATTGGATAATAATAATAATAATAATAATTAATCTACTACACTGCTATTTTATTTACGTTTGATTACCCAGGTTCAATTAATTTAAAATTTTTTGAAAAAAATGATCAGAAAATTAATCTACTTTTCTTTCACTGTTTTTCCTATAATAAGTTCTGTTTTCTTCTCCTTCTTATTCCCCTTTTCTTCATCTCACTTCTTCTTTATCTCTTTCTTCTTTATCTCATTTGGTAGAGAGTTGGTGGGGAGGATATTTTTAATATTCTTTCCGAAGAATGGACATTGATATGCCCAGAGCTCCGCCAATTTATGTAGATGCATAACAATATAATTATCTATAGTTATTATACTACAAATTGCTTTTTCATATCATATACAGTTCAATAATTATTTTCTTAGTCTATATTATGCAAATTCATCTATAATTTTTCTGTATTGTAAGCTATTGTATATAAGTGTATAAGCCAGTATATATTGTAATCTACATAAATAAAGTACTCAATCAATCAATCTCTTCTTTTCATCTTTCCTCCACCACCAATTTTTGTATAATTTTTCTCTCTCATCCTCTCAGTTCACGGTTGTAGTACGGTATGCAAAGAACATGCCTGATTAGGAGCGTTACCGGAAACTTTGGGTTAAAGGGCATTTCGACTTGTGTTTCGGGAGCTGTCTCACAGGGAGACAGATAGCCCACATGTGTTACGGTGCTCATCCCTCTCCCTCTCACCCTAGACGGCTCAATATGGTCCAAATTTTTTCAAACTCCCACGTCACTGACTAGACACAATATGTAATCACCAACCCTTGGAGACTTCTTCTTGTCCTGCTCAAATTTTGTCACTCCTTTTTCTATCATCCTCCTTCGCTTTCTCACAGTTTTTACCTTGTTTTCCCAGCCCTAATTCTTTCACACATCTTCATTGTTTCTATAATCTCAAAAATCTGCCCAATCTTCAATTACACTTTGTATTATAAACGTTTCCGACATTTACTCCTATTGAGGTTCATTCATATTTCTCAATTTCCTCTTCGGACATTCCTCTCCCATTAACACCTACTCACCTTTTCCTACAACTCTCAAACTTATCGATTCTTCCCCTCAGAGTTATTATCCTCTATCTCCTTCAAACCTTCACATTTTCCTAGTTTCCTACACCTCCACCAACATTTTCATTCTTCTCTAAATGTTTTTCTTCGTATCCGTTTTTTTCGACACTCATTTCGTTCCTAGATCATTTTCTCAATTTCCTTTCCATTTTTCATAATCCAATAAAATCTCTGTTCCTCTGATAATCCACTGTTTTTCTCTTCAGGTTCTTGTGTTTATAATTTTTTCTCATTTTCTTCCTTTAGCTTAGCACACTCTGATTTTGACCTCTCTTCCTCTTACTTTCATCCTATTTTCCCCTTCTGTAATTTACTCTCATTCGTCTTCTCAACCTCCTTTCTTCCTTTTGTGTTTCATCCATTTATCACCTTTTAATCAGCAATTCACTTTTAATCAGCTGATGCCAAGCTTTTCATATCTGTATCTTACCGTTTCTGTAAAAATACAAATATAGTCAGCTGATTAAAATTGAATTGCTCATGTTCGCGGCGCGTATATCTGTACGCACCTTTATATACATCATAGCTTAGAATCACTTCGCTTATGGGCTACTTGATTCAAATAAAAACAATATAAATACTTTTAGTACCTTCTTATTAAAAACTTTAAAATATTTTAACTACTAGTTTGACCAGTTTCGGTCATTTTCATGTTAAAATGTAAAAAAAAAATGAAATTTAACTTGAAAATTTTTACATTTAACATTTTTTTGCATTTTAACTTGAAAATGATCTATGGTCGAACCTAGACGTTAAAATATTTTAAAGTTTCTAATAAAAGGGTACTAAAAGTTTTTATATCCTTTTTATCATAGCTTAGATATGTATAACTTCATATGTACTATTATCATTTTCATTCTCTTCTCATCTTACACTAGTTCCACTACCTCCTAGGTCTGTCAAAACCTAGCACTTCAATCAAAAATCAATCAATTCACTTACGTTCAGCACTAAATTTTGGGCTTTTCCTATAATATTCCACCGTCCTAATCTTCCTTACTTTTTCAATTCAACTTAGCATCCACCATCCATCACTGTCTTCCCGTTATGTCATGTTCCCACTCTCTGTACGTCTCACGTAGAATCTGTTATTTGTGGACCTCCCCTGGTTACTTGACGCCTTTCCCAGTTTTTCCCATGTCTTATCCATCGTATCCTGTCCAGCACATGCTCACATCTGTTTTGCTCCTGTCCTGTCTGTCTGGCACATCCTCCACCTCCTCCTCCTCCTCCTCCTCCTCCTCCTCCTCCTCCATCTCCTTCTCCTCTTCCCTCCTCTTCCTCCATCTATTCTTCTTTTTCTTTCCTTCCCTCATCAGTGACATCATTTCGAACGGTTTCTTCACCGCATCCGTATGTCTGTCTGGTCGGCAGCCCTTCTTCATTAAAATCGTCGTCGTCCTCAACTTCGAAAAACACAGACCGTCGGTCATAAATCAGTAGGAGGTGGCCATATTGAATTTCGGAAACCCTTACTGAGAGTTCATTTGAGGGATCTACTTTGATGTTCGTAATGCAGAAGCCGGGTAGCCTACATACTACTGATTGCTCAGTTATGACTTTTTCCGACACCTGGGTGTCAAGCTCAGAAATTTCTCAATCAGAATAGAATAAATAAGTGATCTATTCCATTGAAAAACAATATTATACAAATAAAATTCAAATACCCACAAATGACTATGGACTAAATAGCTGACAGTTGAGAACATGTGAATCGATTGAGTGAGGGAATCGATCTCCAGTAGTTCACTTTGGAAGTACGCTCAGTAATCGTAGGCATTATTATAGTTGAAGATCAGTAATAAAAATTCAAACTGAAATAGTTTTTTGGTTGTTTGAAAATGATATGCAGATATAATGCTAGGCAGTAGAAAATCTATTGGGATAAGAAGTAGAGAATCTCTCAAAACCCCTTCTATTCCTATCAAATCAAATCAAGATTTATCCACTAAAAACAATTACAATACAAATTTGAATACTCTTATGGACTCCAGATTTATTTTGAAGAACAGAGTTCATCAACGATATGAATGCATGTTTGGATCATATTTAAAAAATGCATCCTATTTAACTCCAAAGGGAGTTCTTATTAGCTTGTATCTGTTCAA
The DNA here is from genome assembly GCF_014356525.2 of Nilaparvata lugens. NCBI lineage: Eukaryota > Metazoa > Arthropoda > Insecta > Hemiptera > Delphacidae > Nilaparvata > Nilaparvata lugens. The sequence goes on along the minus strand of NC_052514.1, from coordinate 33,191,690 downwards.
CAGCATCATATTCAACAAGCTCATGCAGGAAGTTTTGAATTCATGATTTTCAAAAACGTGATCCACAAATCACAGCATCACACTTTCATTGATTATTAATCAAGTCAAATTGAAATTCATTCAGAAACAAAACAATATTACATTCACTAGAAATTGTTCTTCATTACAAAGAACAAATTATTAATATGAATGTCATTCATGATGTGGTACAGAGCCGCAGTAAAATTAAGTCTAGGATAAAATGTTATTTGCAAAACAAACAAAACCGTCTAGAGGAGATTGATTGATATTATGAAGCTGGAATTTCGTTTTATAATATAAATCATTATTCATTAATTGCAAATTTGAGGATTATACAATATGATAAAAATGAATGAAAGACTGGCAACATGATCCCCCATCATCACTAGGCATCAAACCATCATCACTGTAGAAATCTGAAAAGCATTTAGGGCCGGTTTCCGAGCTCGGGATTTAGCTAAGTCGCAGTCATTGTCGTAGTCACGTTTGAATTAAATTTCGAAAAACTAGAAAATTGAACACAAAATAAAATAAAGAGAAAATAGTGTAAAGTTTCAGCTATTTTGAATTATTTAGGAATGTCTAATTTCGTCAAGGAAAAACGTTTCCAATTTATAGAAATGAGAAAATAAAAACTACAACTACTTTTATAAAAGCTGCGACCACGCCCCGTTTTAGAAAGCCAATTTTCTGACTCCAGCTGTTCAAACTCTAGGACTTAGCTAAATCCCGAGCTCGGAAACCGGCCCTAAATGTTTTAAAATGAAGAGCATAAATGTTGTATTACAGCACCCGTCATCAACTCACTCAAACGTCTGTAACATAAATAATACTACGTAACCAAAATGGATCAATCAATGATTATCATACACTCGATTAACAAATCACTTGAAGATCCACTTTTGATTTTCCAAATAATTTTGATTTGCACTAAAGAATCAATGATATTGACAGTCACTATTGAGTTATTCCAAACTCAAGGCATTAGAATCTACCATGTTTTATATGTGCAACCGATGTTTTATAAGTGTTTTATATGTTCATTTGTTTGACATGTCTAGTGTTTTCAAAACAAAGCAAGGGGATGCACAGTATTTGAATAATGTTTCAAAAGAGTCGTTCACTGCTCTGTCACAGAATCAAAGAGTCTGTGAGCAGTCTGCGACGCTTACGCGGGCGGGGATCAGCCATCTATGTCCACAGCCGTCAGCCAAGCTTGAAGACGGTCGTCTGTCTCATGCGACAAAGGAAGCTCGGGTCCAGGAGACCAGGATGAGCTGAAGTGCGACCACCACTTCCGGTCAGAGGGTCCAGGAGGCCAGGGTGTCCAGGGGACCGTGTCCTGCTCAAGTGACGGAAAATCTGTCTGACCGGCCTTTATGCGCCGCTCTGTAAACAGCTGCTAACCACAGAGAAAAACTATTAGAGAAGTCACTGAATTGTTGTTCGGTTTTTACATACTATAGTGAGGTACACGATCGTTATAATGGCGGTGGAGGAAGATAGGAGAACAGCGTTGATGATTCTGTGCCTTGTCGATACCTTCTATAGAAAATAGCCGATTCAGGTATATCTGATGTAATATTAACTGTTCATTCTTGTTAGAAATGATCAATTATATAATTTAGAATATAGAAAAATACATTATTGAAAAAAAATTTGATGATTCAGTAGTGGATTTTCGTGATTATCTAAAAACGATCTGGCAACGTTGCAGAAGTAGAAACTCATGGTGCTATCTGCTTAGGCGGATGATAGACAAGGAAAGCAACACCAATGTTAATAAAATACTCCCATTATAACGTGGACCTCACTATAGCATGGAGGGGCTCTATGATACTAATATGTTTACTATGTTAATTGAAATTCACAGTTAAAGCTAGATTGATAGAGTCGAATATTCTATTACTTATCTTCGATACTAAGAAGTATCCTCATCTTGAAGCTTACAGAATATCTTCTGTAATCATCTACTGTATTTATAATCACGTGACATTTTGTTTTAAGCAGGTCATTCGCTATTCAACACTGTTGGACCGATAGTAAGAACACCAGTCGGATCTTCCACCACTCACGCTCCGACTAGTTGTCCAAAGGATAGTCCAACTCAGTCACGTTCCAACTGGACTCTGACTACACGGCTAACCTTGAAATGTCGGATGGGTTGGACCCCCATTCGATCCAACTCGTCCGGCTTCAGAGTATTATATCAGAGAGAAGAGAAGTACTTGTTCATCTCTGTTTATATCTTTGTGTCTTCATCTATATCAACTCTTTTGAGAACCAATTTACAGAAAACGTCAATATTCGCTACAGAGGATAAGCTAGTGCCTAGAATTTCTATGTAAAGAGGTTCAAGCCCTTTCTATGCAGAGATACACCCAAATCGGGGTTTCCAGTGTTTTTGTGAGTTTGGAACCAGAGAGTATATATCATTCACATTCTACTGTAGATTCACCATATCTCTCACGCACAAATGCTGGTCTTATGTAAGTATTTTATTTTTAATCGTTGATTATTTCATTCCAGGGATGTAATGTGTGGTACAGATTGTTTATAAAAATGTTATATATGTTCATATGAATGTGCTTACCCATGTATTAGTCATCATTTGGTACATGCAAGATTACTGAACACTCTTCTCGATCTTCTTTGTCTTCTTCCTAGAGATGTTCTGAAATAATCTTTAGAAGACTTTCTATCTACTTTAAACTTTGTTTCTGGGAAACTCACACTGACATAATAGGGAAACAAAAATGCAACTTTACTGCTTGATGTTTCAAGTGGAACTGCTCTTAGAAATAGAATGTAAACAATTATTTTTTAGATTATTTCTCGCCAATAATCATCGGGTCAACCTTAGGTTTCTACCCTATTATTTATAGAATTGGTTGATATTGTTCACAGTAATTTCGGATAATGAAGATCTTGAAATAGTCCACAATATAATTTTCTTGTCAATCATGTACGATTTGCAAGATGATCATTGAGAACCGATAAGTGCACCTCAATTACACCATCAAGCATCATAAAGTACACTTCCTTCAAAATAGCAATCTCCTTTTAAAACTATAATTATGCCTCATATTGATGATGTTCAATATCTGTCTTTTTAGGAAACGTAATCCCTGTTTTTACGTACAATTTATGTCTTTTAACTGAACATAGTCCCGGGACTCACATAGCTTTTCTGAGCTTCGAAGGGGTGACAGCTTAGTTGACCAAGTTATAACTTGAAGACCGTTTCTTCGTCTCCAATCAGAACAGTTGGATATAAGAAATTGTTTTACATTGTTTGCTGATGATATCCACATAAGTCTGTGATTAGTATGTGGGTAATATAGTGAGAGTAATACAAAACGCACGTTTCAAACAATATAGAATGATTGAGATTTCTAAGATTTTTTGTTAAGAACATGAAAATGACACAAACCTTACTTTCCTGAACTATAGTCATATTCATATTTATTTATTTATTCATATAAATGAACAATTTATGTAATTTAAAAGCAACAGACAATCGCCCAAAAATGCGTCAACCCTCAATAAGTACACAGTCTAGAGGTTATGTAGATATTATAACTTGATTCACACAAAATTTTTAGTCAAAAAATGTATCCACTAAAGTTTGAATACTATCAGATTAATTAATTCTCAAATAGCAGTAGTAGTAGTAGTGAAACAACCTCTATTGACAAAATTCTAGTAAACAATACAATAATAAAATTTTTACTCAATAAATTAAATTATATTTGATATTATTAGGTTGATGACTGGCATAACCTTTTTGATTTTCAAATACAAAACCAAACAGAAAAATTCCATCACAATTGCAAACTAATAATAAACTATTGGTAAATATGAAAATTTTGAATTCGTAAAGTCCAAAATTTGGACATAAGAGATCTCTAAATAATAATAATAATCATAATCTCTCTAAAAATATAGAGAAAGAAGAGTAGAACTTAAACTCTACTTTTCTAGCGCCTTCCTTCAATTTCCTCAAGCTTGGTGTATTTTAAATAATTACAAATGCAACGGCTTGGAGTTGTTATAATTTCGAATTTTAATTTGATCTTGCAACTTATCGCCCCATTATTCCTTTATTTTTAAATCTATCTATCTATTCTGTCTCAGAGACAGAATACTTCACTGGTAATTGTCGTGCAGTCACAATCCAATGCTAGTAAAGTAATTTTGGACTAAAAAATCGACATATTGATGAGAAAATGTTAGAAGCTGAAGATAATATAGATAATTTCATTCCCCAAAACCATTTCTAAGGTACAACACAGGAATAGTTTCATAACTCAGTAATTTTTACTGAAACTTATAACCACAGAGTTGTTGCATTAAATAAGCGACCATAATTTATTGAGTTGAAGTATACAGAAAATGCGTGTGTTGTGTGAGTTGTCTCCTCTATGATAGTCTCCTCTAGTCTCTATAGAAAGTAATAAAGATATGTAGAGAGTTATACCATAGAGAAAAGATAGCATAAGAAGATATCCCATGATATAGTTAGTTTACGTTCCGATTTTTGTTAACTTACGCCGATCACTACTTAAGCTCCGCACACACACACACACACACACACACACACCACACACACACACACACACACACACACACACACCACACACACACACACACACCACCACACACACACACACACACACACACCACACACACACACACACACACACCACACACACACACACACACACACCACACACACACACACCACACACACAACACCACACACACACACACACACACACATCGATTTTTGTTCGTACGATATTTTTCCATCCTTATGAATTCTATCAGATCAAATGGAACCTGACAAACATTGTTCAATCAAATAGAATTTCTAAGGACGGCAAAATACCCTACGAACAAAAATCGATGTGTGTGTAGCGAGATTTACTGTTTGGCCCGGTGAGAGTGTAAAGGTGCGTACAGATATACGCGCCGCGAACATGAGCAATTCACTTTTAATCAGCTGACGTATATCTGTACGCACCTTTCCAATTTCTAATGTTAACTCAAGCTGAAAGTCCTAGTACTTCTTTTTCGTGAAGCTATGTAATGCTGGTAGTCTCTCATACTGTGCCGGTCTTAAGGTGCGTACAGATTAACGCGCCGCGAACATGAGCAATTCACTTTTAATCAGCTGACTATATCTGTATTTTTACAGAAACGGTAAGATACAGATATAAAAAGCTTGACATCAGCTGATTAAAAGTGAATATATTGCTCATGTTCGCGGCGCGTAAATCTGTACGCAACTTAAGAACGGCACAGTATGAGAGACTGCCAGCGTTACATAGCTTCACGAAAAAGAAGTACTAGGACTGTCAGCTTGGGCTAACATTGAAGATTGGAACATAAACGCCCTATATCATTGGATAACCTCTTGTACAATCTATGGTAATACTCTCTGATCATAGGCTCTTCTGTTTTGAATTTTATATTTTAAACGTGAATACACACAAGTGAAAGACTTCACATCACAGACAACACAGCTACCCTCAAGAAGTGAAATACTAAAAGCAATAAAAAATCTCACAGTGTGATTAGTTCAGAAAATAGAAATGGAAAGCTTGACTTTTATTAAAGATTTAGTCGAATTCGTAGCCTGTGAAAAAAGTAACAAATCAATGCTGTTTTATCTGCTGATAGTAATATCCTCGATTGTGCTGGGTGGTATTTTCGTGGCAATCTCAGTAGTGGATGATTCTGACATTGCGATAGACGCTGTCGGAGTGGGCCTCGGAGCATTGATGGTCCATCTTTTTGTTTTGGAAAATCATTTCAAACCAGAGAAAATCAAGAAGGTGATCGAATTAATCGAGGAGGATTTTCTCGTGAAGAAGGAAGATTTCAAAGACAAGGTAGGAGCATGGCAAGAGATCGATGCTCTCCAAAAAAGACACCATGCAAGCATGATTGTGACAGTCAAGTACATCAGAGTGGCTCTGGTGACTGGCTTTTTTGCGTTTCTCTTGAAAAATACCATACAATCTCTTGGAATGTACTCATGGTTGACAGTTCCATCTCACAAGAAAGAACTACCTGGGTCGTTTTGGATAACGCCGTTTTTAATGTACATTCCACCAGAGTTTGATCAGCCTATTTTCTCCATATACGTCTTCACACTGCAAATTTTCGTTTTGGTGATGCTTTACATTGAGGGATATTTGTTGGTTACAATAGTATGTCTCTCCACCGCGAGGGTGTTGGTTGATTTCGAAACAATGTACATTCTGGTCAACGATTTCAGTAAGGAATTCAAGGATCACATTGATGAGAATATATACTTAGAGAGAGCAGTTCTATTGAGAGCAGACATGGCAAGGATTGTGATGTGCCACCAGCGTATCATGAGGTTTGTAAATAGAAATAAAAATAATGAATTTGAGTACCCTTTTTAAATTATTTCGTCTACTAATGCCATTTTCAAATTAACAAGAACCAGAATTGACTTGAAAATTGCATGATTAGCCGAAAAATAATTAAAGAAGGATACTTAGATTGATATTTTTATTTATATTCAAAAGTAGCCCTAAGAGAAAAGACATAAGGTTTGTTTATTTTGAAATTTGAATCAAGGGATTAACAAAAAAATCATAGTGCTTTGAATCTCAAAAACGTATTATTTTGCAACAACTGATTTATTATTTATTTATTCATAGACAAAAGATCCTGGATTTGATTGTAATTTGGAACTGTGAAGGTTATTCTATAATTATTTATTGTTATAAAAATATAAATCTGAGTACCCTTGTAAAAATTATTTTTATTCAAAAGAAGCCCTGAAGGAAAAAGACAATTATTATTGATGGTTATATGGAATTTTGATCCAATATGATTGAAATATTACTGCTCTAAATTTGTATTTTTTATTTGTTCTTAAAATTTATTTCTCAATGTATTTAACATTTTATTCTCCCTGGTTTATTTTGTATGTAGGGAGTAACATTGATGTGTTAATATTTTCCAATAATCATTGATTTCCCATTAAAGCCAATAAAATAGTATTCTTCCTTCACCGATCTGGGCAGCATTCAATGGAAAACACTCATTCAGGCATAGGCTGCATTGACATGATATGAAATTGGATAATGAATAGTAGATAGATAAGTTATTCCAAATCATAGAGCTATATCTTAAAAGATATGTGTAACTAACATTGTGGACTATTGATAAAATTTTAGGTTTTCAGGAAACTCAGGACTTGTGCAGATAATTCAGAATTTGCGATCTGTTGTCTTGCACTGATTACATTATCAGTCTCCTGCACAGATGCATTTTTTATTCTGAAGGTAAGAATCTGCATTAAACTGTATCACACGAATCAATTAATTCGATGAGAAGGTAACAGAAATCCTCAATAGTTTAAGGTATTCGTTCGCGTGAGATTTATTACATTAAGTCAAGTGCAAGATGGAATTTGATAGCAAGTTGGGGTTGGTTCGGAAATTCAAAGTGGTCCAAATAGCACAATAACGTTTAGGCCTACTTCCGTTTTTCTAATGCAGTGATTTCCAACCTTCTATACTTTGGAGACAATTGAGCAAAAAATTGAAACAACAAAATCACGAGAGAGATTCCGATTGGAAATTGGAACCACACTTTCTAGCTCCTCCTACTCTTCCCTGATTGTTCATAATGTTGTAGCTCCACCTACTCTTCTCTGATTGGTCGGCAGTTGATGAAGACCTAGTATCAAAATCTATCACTATATGGTAAAAATTACTGGGTGATGTAGGTATAATTTCTCAGATCGCAAGACATCAAGTCTTGCCTGATTAATCCTGATTGGTCAAACCTTTTTTTGCAGACTTTCATAGAGACTTAATTTTTCCTATGAAAATGAACATGTAATTGATTAACTTTTTCGTCCAAAACCAGTATTGATTTACTTTTTAAATCAATAAAACTCAGTAAATAAAAAAAGTGAACAATACCGTTGAATTTTGACTCTTTTCATCTTCTACCATATCATTTTCTCATTCAAGAATCAATAGAATGATAAAGAATACATTTTCCTATTCTCTCCTAAACAAATAAAATTGTTCTCATGAAATTTCTCGATTGAGCACGAGACAAAATTGGCCGAGACTGATTGACTGGCTGTTAGTCCTTGTCTGCATCTCTCACTTGTAAACAAACAAATGTTCTTATCGAAGGAGCTGACTCTTTAATGTTCGACTTGCTGTTGGGAGAGTCTGTTTACTGTACTATTCTGGCTATCTACAGGTGGCATAGTCAACCTGTTGCTGACTTCCTCAATAGTTTTTCGAGCGTAATAGCTGGAATAGGTACTAATCGTACCGCAATATGCGTAGGTGATTTCAATATTGATTTGAACTTGGATAATGAGATAGTTGATAGATATAAGAGTATTTTTAGTGGCAACGGTTTTGAGAATATGATTAAATTAAATACGAGAGTGACAGACACCACTTCCAGTTGTATTGATTACTTATTATTCAGAAGTAATAAGCCACTTATGAATGAGGCCTTTGTAATTGATCCTCAAATAACTGACCATCGAAGCATTGGTTGTTTATTGGCATGCACTTATGAGCATACTACCCACAATGTCAGTGATGAGAGAGTAATAGTTGATTACAATATATTGTTAAATATCCTTACTGAGGAGTCGTGGTCGTCCGTGTACTCGGCTGATTGTTGTAATAAATCATTTGACTCTTTTATTAAAATACTGGATGATTCGAATGCTGAGAGTAAAGTAACTCTTGCTCGTCCTAGTGATCGCCGCTTGAAGAAACTGAAACCTTGGATGACGGATGGGCTATGTCTGGCAATATTGAATAGAGATAAGCTAAGGAAAAAAGTATCAAGGTCACCTGACGATGCTAGACTTCGGCTTCAATATAATAATTTCAAGCGCAAAATTGATCTTTGGATTAAGGAAACAAAGGAAAGATACTACAGTAGGCTGTTCGAGAAAGTCAAGGATAATTCCAGAGCTCAGTGGAGGGTCATTAACTCTTTAGCTGGCAATAATAAGGCGAAAAATTGTGTAAAGAGTCTCCAGATTAATGGTAAAACTGTTGACGACCCAAAAGTTATTTCTGAACAATTCAATGAGTATTTTGTTAATGTGCCTAATTCATTGTCGACTTCCCTTATTGCTCCCAGTACAGACCAAAAGGGAGCATATGATAGAGTTTTTAATGCAAATCACGTTTCAAATTCTTTCTTTTGGTCTCCAGTATCTTGTGAAGGAGTAGAATTATTTATCTCAAGACTGGAAGGAGGTACAGCGACAGGTGATGATGGTATTTCTACAGCTCTGGTCAAGACAATTTCACATGTTATTTCTCCTGTGCTGGCTTACATTTTCAACAAATCATTCGCAGAGGGCGTTTTTCCACAAAATATGAAACTCGCTAGAGTTATTCCCATCTTCAAGAAGGGACAAGCTGCTTCGATTGGCAATTACCGACCAATATCTTTGTTGTCAGTTTTTTCAAAGGTGTTTGAAAAAATTGTAAAATTTAGATTGATTAATTTCATAGATAAGCTGAATGTGATTTCTGATGTCCAATTTGGTTTTAGGGAAGGTCTGAGCACTGAGATGGCACTTTGGAGGTTCATGATGCTGGTTCATAATAGTTTGAACTCTAATGATAAAAACCGAGTCACAGGTGTCTTCCTTGATATAAGAAAGGCATTTGACACGGTTAATCATGATATTCTCCTCAGGAAGATGGAAAGGGTTGGAATAAGAGGACTGGTACATAAGTGGTTTGCATCGTATCTGGAAGAAAGGCATCAATATGTTTTCCTCAATGGTCAAAAAAGTTCACTGAGGAAAATTAATAGTGGAGTACCACAAGGTTCGGTCCTTGGGCCAATATTGTTTCTTACCTTCATTAATGATCTGTACTCTTCATCATTCAAAGGAGAGTTTACAGCTTTTCCGAATGATACGGCCCTAACCTACGGTGAAAAAACAACTCAATTGCTGATGGAAAGTGTTACTCACGATGTTAAAATGCTGTCATTGTGGTTCACGTGTAATAGGCTAAGTCTGAATATTGAAAAGTCTGTAATTGTTAATTTTTCACTGTCTCAAGGTTTTCAAATGCTCACTCCCATTAAATATCATTCAATTGATTGTCAGGGGCGGCTAAATGATTGTCCTTGTAGCAGTTATCCACAAACGGATGTTGTAAAATATTTAGGTTTAATGGTCGATGAAAAGCTCAGTTTTAAGCAGCACATCCTATCTCTCAAAAACTATTTATACATGTTCATGCGCAAATTCTATTTTTTGAGATCTCTGTGTCCATTGAGTGTCATGAGGCAGATTTATTTTGCATTTGTGCACTCCAGACTAAACTATGCTATTACTTGTTGGGGTAGTACTTATCATACTCATGTGAAGCCGCTATCTGGATTACAGAAGTTTGTAAGAATAATGATGAAGAAAACAAGATTGCATGAATCCTTTCCTCTCTTTTTAAATTTAAATATTCTTGGATATACGTTTTTAGAGTTTTGCAGATGTTCTTTAATAGGAGTGGCAATGCTGGCGCAGTTGTGGATACTATTCGATCTTCATCGCGACATGGTAATAGAGCTCAATTGCCAAGACCAAGATCCACCATGTTCCAAAAATTTTTCTTGTTCTTAGGTCCAAAATTCTTCAATAATTTGCCTGACAATGTAAGATCTTGCCAATCATACCCCTTGTACAGTAGATTAATCAGAGAGTGGCTATTCGGTCTTCTTCCGGAGGCAGTCGAAGCTATGTTTTTTTGTTATTCAGTGAGAGATCACATTTCTCAAATTCTAAAAGTTACTTTAATTACTATTTTCTCTGTTGTTAGCTTCCATCTTATTCTTTATTTGTTGTATGACTTTTATTTTTGTTTCTCAATGCCTTTTTTTCATTTCCTAGTTATAATTACTGGATACATTATGTAAGGAATTCGATAAACAAAATGATTCTTTTTACTATAAGAGAGTTTCTATGGTCTGCAGCAACTCCTCCATGCGTACAGGGAAGCTTCCCTTGCATGAAAGTATTTATTGTCAAGAGAATTAAATGTATATAATATTCATAATTGTATTATTTTTATTATTATTAGTATTATTATTTTATGCTCTAGATGATTAAGTATTATTTTGTATGCATTGTTTTTGGCAATAAAATTTATTATAATTATTATTATTATTATATTAGTTTTAGTAAACGTCTATTGAATTTAACCGTTGATTAAAGCCGGCGTCTTCATATCTCATTGGCTCTCATATAGCATTTGGATCTCACAATAGCATTCAACCTTCAATTTAATGGAAAATTTGATAGATATACGTGCAATAGGGGACAAATATTATTAATATATACACCTAATAGATAACACATATCAGCAGTAATTTGTTTTCCTCTTTACAGGCGACTGAGTTGAGAAAAACCGTCATATTTTCTCTCATGTTTCTCAGTGAGAATCTGGTATTATTTCTGTTCTATCAGAATGGACAACGAATCTTCAACGAGGTATAGTAGATAGTCTGTTATTCTGATGTGAAAAGTTCGCAGTATCACTTAGAACTGATAACATTGGTTCAATGAGGAAAAATTAAAATCGTATGGCTTTTTGTTGATAAGGAGTCCCTCACGGGAAGGTCCCATCAAGCCTGAATATATTTTTTTCCAAATTCGTCTCTTCCAAATATTGGATTTTATATAATTTCTAAGCTGTCAATGGGTCTTACGACTAGGGAATTGAATGAGAAGTATTGTTGTTCTTTCTGAGCATTGCTGGCAGTTCAAAGTAAATCTCAGCATAAAGGATTAAGGCTATAGTAAGATTCGCTAGGGATCCTCTCCAAGCACATTGAAATTTTCAATAACGTTCTCAGCCATGCAAGCTCTGATCACATAACAATCGGGATAGCAAATCGACTACATTTCAATTTGACCTGAATATAAAATTAGATGATCATTATCTTAAGGGTTTAGTCTAATAATTATTCGAGGTTGAGTGGTAGAAAGGACTTAGAAGTCATAACTCTGCCTAATGAAGAATTATTTCATTTATGTTCTGAAGGTAGATAGAGAGGTTGGGAAGGTCAGGTTTTTGCATCTAAATGGCAATTTAATATGTTGATATTCAAAATGATTTGACAATTCTTGATAAAAAAAACACAAACAACGAGAAGTGGAAATACAGGATGAAATAAATGTCACCCCCAACAATCAATTCCATCATCACCCAGGAAATGTGGATATATTATTCAAGAATAGATTTTTTTCAATTTTGAGCACAATCCTAAAAAGATTCTACCTGGTATATTAGTGCATTCAACGATTCTATTGGGTCCTAAAAACGTGCTTGGCTATTACAAATCATTGACAAAAATGGCCCAAAGAGTGTGAAGAGCTTTTCTCTCGGAGATTCTTAATTATGAATTTGGAATTCAAAATTATTAAATTCTCGTTGAATCATTGAAGTAGGCCTTGATCAATTTGAGAGTAAAATCGCAATAGATTTGTTACTTTCCTATCACCCAATTGATATCATTTGCTCTTCTATTTACTGATAGAAACAAGAATTATGAGATGGGAAGCTAATAACAAACTCAACACAAAATTTTTATAAATTATTTTGATAAATAATAGTATAGGATGAAAGTTGCGTTATGTGTGATGTGATACTTTACCATATTGAAAATCACAAATAATTGAAAATGTCAACCATTTTTATGAAAGTTTTTTTATAAAAGTTGTAGACAATTTAAATTTGTGTTTTTCACAAATAGTAAGATGTTGAAAAATGAGTTATTCTCACACATGCTCATGTCAATGAATGTGGAAGATTCAGAAAGCTGTGGAATGTTAATAGTATCCATATACTGTATCTCTACTATAATTATGTTTAATATTGAACTCCAATTGGGTATTCCATCCTTCTAAACTCAAGAAAAATTGAGCTTTTTCAGAAAAGTCAAAAATACATTCTACAATAGTATTCTTTTCAGAATGATAAACTGCGGAAATCATTGCTAGAAGTTCCTTGGATAGACAAACCCCGATGGTTGAGACAAGCGATGCATATAATGCTGACTCAGGCCAGTCGAGACATGCAAATCAAACCTTACGGCATTTTCGCACTCAACTATATGTCCTTCAAAGATGTGAGCCATTTCCTGTGTTGCAGTATAAATAACATTGTGGTAGATATCCACAATACGTTAAGAAAATTTATTGTCCATGAGAAAAATCATTGAATATGAACAACATGCAAGGGTAACAACCCCTTATCTGATCTGATTGGATTTTGAGAGAGTAGATTCATAGTTTATAAATATTTTAGACTCAAAATTGGACAAAAATCATGAAGTGTGAACATAACCTATTCTTGAACAATTTCTATCTAAATTTGGGAGAGGAACAGTTTTGGGCTTTAAAAGCCTGTTGTTCCTTCCCCAATCATTCATAGTTGAGAATTATATTGTATTTATCAATGGATAAATATATAAATAAAATGATAGATTGAATTAGTAGACATCATTCTTGGGCCAATTCATTGAGATTTGAGGAACTTTTCCGTTCACCATTCAATATTCACCATCATTCTTCACCACTTTCAACGGTTTGCCACTATTTAACACTCCACCAATCTTGAGTCGTTCGAGTAACATACACCAAAAATAATGATTAAGTAGAAATAAAGTGGAATTCTGTAGAGTGAAAATATAGATTGATATTTTCGATATACTTAACACAGTTACTTATAAACTGCTATTAGCTGAGACAAAACACGCCCACTTCAACGTTGATTGGCCCACTAACTACCAATCATAAGGCCTCAGTTACAGTTAACTAGATCCTGCTGTTTTATTCTAATAAAGATCGATGATGGTATAAAATCCAGGAAAAGTCTCTCAATTTCTCAATAGTTGTGACAATTTCAATTCGTTTTATTCAAAAGACAAGGAATTACGATATTGTCAACATGTGAATGATATTAATTCCAATTCATTGATGAAATATTCATTTCATTTATGGTTTCCAATGGGATTCTCTCTCCAACTAGAATATCGATGAGTTCTGGTGGATCATCAGACATCAGTTTCATTCATGATAACTCTAGTTAAAGATCTATTGATTTTGAAATCATTATTTAAATTTCATATTATTATTGAATTGGGCATATCAACACTATCCAGAATCATGATCCTGTATTATTCAGATTATAAGTATTCAACATGAATACATTACAATGATGCTTCAGTGGCTAATGTATGAATTGCTGAGAAGATATAATCAATATCCTTATAAATTCAAATTTTCTAGCTCATACATTTTCAAATTCTAGCTCGATACATATTCAAATTCTTGCTCAAATTTCTAGTTCACACAAATTCAAATTTCCAGCTCATACAAATTAAAATTTCTAGTTCATGTATATATATTATTCTTGAACAAAAATTGATCTTGAACTTTCAACAGTGAAAACATAACCTAAAAAACCTATTTTTTCGGACATGCTATTCATTATCAAAATTTGAGAATAGAATAGTTTTGGGCCAAGCCTGTTGTTCTTTCCTTGTTATTATATCCACAAATGAATAAATAATTTCATTAATTAGTCTATGCAAACGTATAATAATTCAATAATCGTATATGAAATTCCAAATGAGTAATATTTTATTGTTGGTATTTTTTTGCAGTTGATGAAATTCACCTTCTCAGTTGGAAACGTTCTATACACTAAGAAACAACTCACAAGTCAAGGTCAATAGCAGATTTGGTGGATGTGAGCTTTTAATTTGTGAATAAATCGAGCTGGAAATTGGAGTTGAACTTGGACTTAATTTATATTGATTCCTACGTTACACTATTCAATCCATACAATTTACAAAAAAAATAAATAAATAAAATGAGTGAAAAATACATGGAAATGTCAACAAATTGAAGGTCTATTGATTTGAGTTGAAATTGGACTTAATTGAGATTGATTCCTACGTTAAACTTTTCAATTCATAAAAGTTACAAAAAAATTAATGAAATGAGTCAAAAAGTACATGGAAATGTCAACAAATTAGAGGTCTATTGAAGTTTCTCATTTACACATGATAGATGAGGTGCAGGTAACATTATAATGGTATACCAAGCAAAGCAATCCATAATAGCCTATATGTGAATGAGTTGAAAAATCCAAGAATACTGATGCTTGGTCAATACTTTTGAACATGATCAAGCCAGGCACGCTTTACAAATAGTGTGCTCTAGAATTATCAATAGTAACTATCGCCTTAGAAATACGGTAATATGTAATGTTCCAAAGCACACCCTTTGTGAACCGTAGGTGATTTGACATGTTCAAATGTACCAATGCCTATTGGTAAAACCGGGCATAAAAGTATACGATAATGCTTAGGAGAGAATAGGACGTGCTGTATTTAAATTAACTTGCTACTGATACTGATAATCGTATGGTAGCTATTGTGATGAACAAAAATAATTATTCTATTTCCAAGTGAAAAAACATATCTCTAAGATCATTCTATTCTACTGTGATGAATTGCCTGACAAAATATCGCTCTAGAAGTGGAAGATTTCCCCAAAGTTGAAAAAAGAATTGGATTTAAGGCACAGGACAGAGGCATTATATCCCACAAGAATAAACAGATTTATAGTGGATGAAACCACATTGAAAGCAAAATAATAATTTAGATTGTGGTGCGAAATTTTTATCGCCAGTTGAGAAGTCAAAGTTAAGCAGATTAGAAGAATGAATAGTATAAAGCACTTCTTCCGAGTATGTTTGACAGGTTACACTTCACCAATTTTATTTTTAGAATCTTCTGGAGTCGTGTGAGAAATGACCGGCATAATAAAGAGTTTCAGGAGAGAGAGACAAAAGATGACAGTAGCTGGCGGAGTCTGGGATCTACTAACATCTGTTGTAGAAGATCTGCAGTAGTGGGCTACTAAACTAGAGGATGGAGAACAGGGTGAAGAAGCATAGAGGGGAGGGAAGAAGCATAGGGGATAAGTTGAAGAAGAAGGAGAAATAAGTAGAAGAAGAAAGGAAATAAGAAGAAGATGATCTCCAATAATTTATCGCGTCTGACCCTCATTTCAAAACGAAAAACTGAAATATTAGACAGGATGTTGATTCATCCAGATATGCTAGAGGCGCCCTCTTATGGTGGAGTTTTTTAAGGGTGAACGGAAAATAGAAAAAGGATTAGAAAAGATGTGTGGCCACAGGAGGTGGTGATTTTTTTGAAGCAGCTGAGGGCTTGAGAGGGAAATATCGGGATTTTGAAATGTTTTCTAGTTTTTGAGATGAAATCCTTATTCAAAATCAGCATTCTATAGTCATAAGTCCAGACACTCCAATCCATACTAAAAATTTCTGCTTCCATATTATCTGTTCATAAATTGTCCCACACAATAATGTAGGGGAAAGATTCTCACATACGCTTACATGTAGATGTCCAAACATTTATTTCTCAAATTGTTATTTATTTATTTATGTCATTATTATTTATTTTATTGATGTCATTGACAATTCAAATCATAATTATAATAAATATATTATGATTGGGAGAAGACAACAGGCATAGCCCAAAACTGTCTTCTCCCAAATTTTTACAAATAAAAATTTTTACAAATAAAAATTTTTACAAATAAAAACTGATTAAAAACAAAAAAAAATCACTGAAATCTCTACAAATTGGAAATTGTTGAGTAATTTTGCAAATTTTTAAGCCAGAAAAGAAACACAACTTTACTATTAGCACAGCTCATTGTTTTCTTTTAATGTGATTTTTTTTTTAGTAAAGATGAATGAATGAAACGAAGTCTCATGAAACGAAAACAATCGACAGTGATGTTCACAAATATTAGTGGAGTACCACTAAATTTATCAAAGCGATTTTAAAATTGACTTCATAAAGCTTTCATCCAAACTTCAACTGTTAGTCAATTATTATAAAAAATAAATATTGAAAAAAAGCATTTGAGAATGTCGAAACTAGACGTGGGGTAAATTAAATTCTAAGTGCCGGTTGCACAAAAGCCAATTGAATTTCAACTGTGATTAATTTCACAAGAACCAATCAGATAAGGCGTCTAATCAAAAAGGCCTTCTCTGATTGGTTTTCATGAAATTAATCACTGTTGAAATTCAACCGGCTTTTGTGCAACCGGGCCTAAGACACTAGTTATTTTCTATAATATTATTGAACATTCAAGTAGGTCTTTTGAAATACTGTCTTTTTTATTGCTGATGATGCAAACATGAGCTTTTTGCTTGTACGTGGGCAATTGGAAGTGCGTGGGTGATTTGTTGAGATGACCAAACGACCATGTTTATCCAACGGGAATCGAACCCGCGACCGCGACCAGGTAGCACTAGCAGGCTAAAGGGTGCAACGCCCTATAGTGAGGTCCACGTTATAATGGCCGTGGATAAAGATAGCAGAAAAACGTTGCTGATCCAAGACGGTAGCTGATACAAGTTTATTGATGTAATATTAACGGTTCAATCTCGTTTAAAGTAATAAATTATATTTTATTAAGCAAGAAATTATATTTTCCAATAATTTCATTATGAATTTTTATAATGATGGAATATTTTGTTGATTAATTATTAATTATTAATTCGTAATAAGTATTAATTATTAATTCTACACCACCATTATAGCATGGATCTTACTATAATCGTCTCGGCTATCCTGGCCGACCTTGTTAGTCAATATCACAATAATAAGTATCAAATCTAACTTAAAAGACTGTGACTGAATTTGTACCTACGTTACAAGGCCCTCGGTTTTTTCTAATAAAACCTAAATTGTTGAGGGCCCTGATTTCCATGATATAGAACACCGAATTGTATGAAAAATTATTCAATAAAGACACACACATTAGGTCATTTCTACATCTATTTATGATACTGGAACATAGTTTTGTGCCACATCATACAGTTCAAATTGACAAGCTAGAGAAGAATATCAATAATGTAGAAGCTGGAAGTCTCCATTCTCGTAAAAAAGTGACTATTTCAAATGAAAATTGGAAAATAAGTTGAGTGAAAGTAAGAATTTCCACCCCATCAATCTTCAACCTCAGATTTCCGTCTTACGTTTTCACAATTTCTGCTCAGAATAGATAGTTTCAAATCATGATACAATTAGAAATAATTCATCGGTTTCACTTACCGCGGAACACACACTCGATCATGATAAGAGGCGAATAATAATTTATCGTGGATTGTGTTGAGTTGGTGGTTGGTGGTGAGGTCATGATTCGGACTTCCAGTTGGATCACACTGGCTGATAAAGCACCCAGCGCTCACGTTCTGACGTGACATTGTGACCAACAAGAAGAAGAAGAATATAATGGAGAAAGGAAAAAGAAGAAGAAGAAGAACTGCTCACATTGATATCTAGGAACAAAAATTAGTTATTTAGAATTCAATCTTTGCAAGTGAAATACGGCTGTTTATTATAGAGAATAGTTGGAGGAAAGTTGGTTGGAGAAACATTTCATCGCTGATTGTATTATTTTACTGTACCTCTGATTCAATTTCTCATTAACTGTTACATTTTATGCAAAATTCAGCCTTAAAAAATGAAGAAGAAAATGAAGAGAAAACCAGAAGAAAACGAAAGAAGATCAAAATAAGACTCAAGCAGAGAAATAATATTGTAAAGAAGAGGGAGGATGAGTTGATGAAGAAAATAAATGGATGAGGATTGAGAGCATATAATAAAATGATGGGAATGAGGTAATTGAAATTGATGAGTTATGAACTTTTTGAGGAAATTCCAGATCAGAGAGAGAAAGTGAAGGTTGAAATATATATAGGGAAAAATAATGATTGTGAAAGAGGTGAAATTGTGTGAGAGATGAATGCGGGGAATGAAGGAATCATGAGAAATATTAATACTGTAATATTATTATTGTTATAGATTTGCAGAGGAGTGAGAAGAATGAAGAGAAAGAGATGAATGAAAAATTTGAGCTTCACATTCAATTATTCCGAGTATCATAGTAAGAAGTTATAATATCATAGTAATAATATCATTCAATTCAATAGTAATTTATATTTTTTCCTGCTTGACTCTGAAATATCTTCCCACTAGATATGACTCCAAAATTTCAGTGTATTCAATTCGGAGCATAGTTCTTAATTTTGCTAATAGACCTTACCAAATGCTTGGGCAACATCCAGGAATACTGCACTACAAATTTTCTTCTCTTCAAGAGCCATTTCAACTAAATCGGTGATTCTGAGGACTTGCTCTATGGTGTTGTGTTTCTCTCTGAATCCGTGAATCCGAATTGATCTTTTCAAATCAACTTCTTCATCTCTTGGCTTTAATATTTTCAAATGCAATTTTTCAAATAGTTTTGAAACTACAGGTAGGAGATTGATTGATGGATTGATTGAGTACTTATCTATATAGATAGATTACAATATATACTGGCTTATACACTTATACAATAGCTTACAATATAGCAAAGTTTTAGATGAATCTACATAACATAAACTAAGAAAATAATAATCATAGAACTGTACAATGATATGAATAAAAAAGCAATTTGGAATAACTATACAAGATAATATTGTAATGCATCTACATAAATTGGCGGAGCTTTGGACATATCAATGTCCATTCTTTGGAAAGAATATTAAAAATATCCTTCCCAGTAACTAAAGATTAAAGACTAAAGATTTGTTCACAAATAAAAATTCTGTTGAAGTTTTAATATATATGAGAATTTAAGAACAAATCATATGATTATAAAATGATGTAATTATGTAATCGAATAAAAATAAAATTATTGAAATGGAGTAGACTAATGGTGGATGAGGGTAATCAATATTCAGCAATATACAGCAGTAATGCAGTGGATATTGTAAACAATATGAGTGGCCTGTAAGATGTAACTTCATGTGGTGTTTTTCCAGGCTTTGAAATCATGATAACTTCTGTTACTTTCCTGTAAATTTCTTTCTGTTACATATCTCAGAGTAATTTATATGATTCGATTTTCAAAAATCAATTTTCAGGTAGTGTTTAGTGAATAGTATTTGATGCTAACAATGATGGAGGGCCGTGGAGAATATAAGATTTACCACGAAAAAGAAATTGAAGAGGAAAATGAGGAATGATGAATTGGGAAAACGTGAGGAAAAGGGAGTGCCTGGTGATGGAAAAGAAGAATAATTGAGAAGGAGGATAAGAAGAAAGGGAAAAGAGGAAGATCACGGACATGTGAAACTTAGCTGGCAATACGGTAAGTATTGACAGAATACCGGAAGTAAATTAGGGGATTGCACTTGTCTAAAGGACAGGGACCTTTTCGCTGTTCTCTCTTTCTCACTCTCTCTCACTTCTTCTCTCTCTTTCTTCCTACTCATTCTCCCCTGTTTCTCTCTCTCTCTTCCTACTCATTCTCCCCTGTTTCTTTCTCTCTCTCTTCCTACTCATTCTCCCATCTTTCTTTATTTCTATCCCTACTAATTCTCTCCTTTTTTCTCTCACTCTCTTCCTACAAATTCTCTCTTATTTCTTTCTCTCTCCGCACATATTTCGTGCACATCCGGCTGGCCATCTCTCCAGCACCAATTAGACACTAATTAAACACTCCCTCACATCCACACATGCACACATATACTCACTCACACATTGATAGCCTTATCATAGAATGGCATCAGTACTTTAGTCTTGTACCTTGACTGTGTAGATACACTGATTTCAAGTCATACATCTATGACTTGATACATCTAATCAATTATTGATACAGATGGAAAACTCTGTATCAATTATTGATACAGATTGAAAACTCTGTATCAATTATTGATACAGAAGGAAAACTCCGTATGAGAAAACAGATAACAGATGGAAACAGATGGATAACAATTGGATAACAGATGGAAACAGATGAAAAATGGAAGTTGCATTTGTTCAAATGCTTATTAATTAATAATTATTATTATAATTCGGGGTGATTTGCTGCATGAAATTGGGATTTTCGTTTAATAATAATTATTAATATTTTTGAGACCTTCAAGTCGATTTTTACGGATTTTTCAAAAACAGATAACTCGAATAATAAATTCAAACAGTGCATCTCTTGGAAATATGAAAGAAATGAGTAATAACTTACTCATGTCACAATAACATTGAATGAAAAATCGACCACTATGAAGCTCTCAGACTTTCACAACCTATTCTTCTCTGTAGCCTGTCATAGATTAGACAATCTTGCTTAAGTTTCTCTGACTGTACTCATTTTTCATATATGTGATCAATTTTACTTGAACACTACACACTTTACTGCTTAATAAGTGAGAAGAAATGTCTTGTAACTTATTGAATATTCAGCAAATCATTATGATTATGATAAATGATATATCATGTAGCCTTGAAGGTTTCAACATTGATTTAGGTTGGAAATTTCAAGAAATCATGTAATTGAATTGAGTTTTAAAGTCTTTATTGATGGATATCATGTTCAAATGAAGAATGCAGGCAAGCTAAGCGAGCCTATTGCTTTCATTTGAAAACAGTTGAAGTACACCACCTAGTTACTGTTGCCATCTACCGGCAGAATCCAGATATAGACTACAACTCGCGACCCGACCAATCAGAAGAAAGCAGGTGGAGCTTTAGGCGTGTCTAATCTGCTTCTCGTTCGTGATTGGCCCTTCCTCATGCACTGTTCTATTCCATCAATGAATGCTTCATCAAACTAGTCTTATGATCATGGCGTTGGAGAGAGTAGACGAAACGTAGACAATAATTTTGGCAACGCTGTAGTTTATCATTCAGAGTGACTTGCATATCGTTAAGAACAGAATTACAATACATTAAATGTGGGAAGATGAGAGATTGAACCAATAATAATTTAATGTTTCTAGGGAGGATATCGTGCATTTTCTTCAATGCATGCATGGCTGAGAATACCTTTTTACAAGTTTTGTTCACTTGTTCTGACCAGTCAAGAGTATTATTCATAATAATGCCTAATTTTTAACTGAGCTACAGTAAGGAATGTCATTACCGTCTACACTAATTTTGTGAATCGATTCAAGGTCAATATTGTTTATAAGACGAGAATATCCAATTATAATGGGTTGTGTTTTGATGGGATTAAGCTTAAGGCCATTTTTCTTTGTCCATTCCACTATCGAATTGATATCCTGATTCATTATTCCAACTGTTCATTTATTTTTGTTATGGGACAGCTTAATAGATTTGAAGGTCGTCTGCATAAGTATGGAAACTGGAGAATTTGATAATGGAAGAAAGGTCATTAGCATACAAAGTGAAGAGGAGAGGGCCTAAAATTGAACCTTGTGGTACTCCATGCATAACGTTTTTCCAAGTTGACTTTTTGTCACCGACAGATACACATTGTTTCCTACCTAATAGATAGGATTTAAACCAAACTAACGAGTTGTGACTGAAACCAAGAATAGCCAACTTATTCAGAAGGACTGTATGATCAACAGTATCGAATGCTTTAGAAAAATCAAATAGGGTGAGGATGGTGCATTTTCTTTGGTCCATAGCTAACCTTATATCATCAGTGACACGAAGCAGAGCTGTCTCAGTTGAATGGAATTTTCTAAAGCCTGATTGAAAGTTATGAAGCTTACTATTGTTGTCTAGAAATTTTACAACTTGAGCATGAATGAGTCTTTCTAGCACTTTGGACAATGCAGGTAAAATACTGATTGGTCTAAAATCCTCAACTTTATTGGGTGATGGAACTTTATTTAGAGGGCGAACAGAGCAAACTTCCAGTTTTCAGGGAAAATGCCTTCTTCAAGTGACTTGTTGAAAATGTATGTAATGGTTGGTAAAACAGCAAATAACATCTTCTTGATAAATTTAATAGGAATTTTGTCTACACCCATAGCATTACTATGAATACGTTGAATTGCTCTGAAAGTGTCTTCTTCTGAGATTGGATGGAAATGAAATTGATCAGTGATCGGTAAATCTAAGTTTGTAACCTGCTCTTCAAGATCATCAATGTGATTAGCAATGACAACTTCGTCGCGTTGGTTAGAGTGTGAAACGAAATGGTCATTTATATTATTCAATGGTAAGTCAATTTGTGGATTCGATTTCTCTTTGCCAAGCCCGAATTCTTTTATTCCCTGCCAAGTGATTTAGAGTCTTGTCTTGTTTGTCATAAATGAATCAAGTACCTAATCTTTGAGTTCCGTAATTCCTGTTTAACCCTATTTCTAAGGCTCCTATACTCTATCAAACTGTCCAAGTCAAATGTCTTTTTAAATTTTCTATGTGCTTTGTCTCTACGTCCCATCATCTTAAGTATGTCTTCAGTCATCCACGGTACTCGTCGTTTTCTATTAATCCTCCTTGTCACATAAGGTGCATGTTTGTCATACAAAGTCAAAGTCCAATTCTCGAAGTCTTGACCATGTCATCAACTGAGGGTAATGCTTCAATTTGATGCCATGGAGTCTGAGCCACATCAGTCAGGAAGGCGGCTTCATCAAAGTTTTTGAAGTCTCTATAAGTGATAATTTTCTGTTCTGGCTGGGTATCTATGGGAAAGTACACAGTAGATCAAATCATGTCTAGAAATAGCTGGGACTGAGATTTGGCCTGCTTGAACAACCTCATTGGGATCACTAACAATGAGAAGGTCAATGAGTGTGTCTGATTCATTAGTATGATGAGTTGGATCGAGAGGTAAAATAGTCATGTTTAGGCATTGGAAAATTGTAGTCAGTTGAAAGTAGTCAAAGTTACGATTTGTCATGTTCAAGTCGGTGTCATATCCCCCATAACTAGTATACGGTTATAACAAGGCATAAGAGAAAGCAAGGCACTTTCGAAATCTGTGAAATGACCTATTTTTGGTGGGCGATAACAGATACCAACGAGTAATTTATCAGTACTAGATAAGGATAATTCAAGTAGCATAAACTCTGGTCTGGAACAATACTCTTGTTTAGATGTGATTAAAACTTTTGTTTTGATACCTTCTTTCACATAAATTGCTACACCCCCACAAGCTTTATTAATCTATCATTCCGGAAAAGATTATATCCAGGCAATGCAACAAAATTTGATGAAATACTAGGCTTCAAAAATGATTCGGAAATTCCGATTATATTGAAGTCCTGAAAACGGAAGATTGCTCTGAGTTCATCAATGTGGCAACTGAGGGATTGTACGTTAAGGTGAGCAGCCTTGAAAAGTTTTTTGAAAGAGTGGAGCTTATTTGCTAGAAACATACCTGCGTCATTATTACTATTATTGAAATAATCATACCTACTTGAGGGCGAGCGAGCTGACGTGTCAGTGAGAGGCATCATGGAAGCAGCAGACCAATCGTGAACCGACCTCAGAACAACACATGACGGGGAAAATGGGGATGAAACTGATAAAACTTAACCTAAATGAAAAAGTCTCTTGATTCGAGTGCATTCAGCATGCCTTGACAGTTCGGCTCCCTTCACTATTTAAAGCACTAGTTCAAAACAAAATTCACTAAACACAATAAGATGTAGATGTGTGGAGTTCCGGTGATGAATAATCCTAATGGTGAATAAGACGAAGATTGAGGAAGAGCTGGTAGTGGGAGATCTGGTCCAAGTGGAGATAGAGCGAGTAGGTATCCAGTAGTGGAAGAATCGGGTCCAAGTGGAGGTAAGCGAGAAGGAATCCAGTAGTGGAAGATCGAGTCCAAGTGGAGACAGAGAGAGATGGAATCCAGTGGTGGAAAATCGAGTCCAAGTGGAGATAGAGAGAGATGGAATCCAGTAGTGGAAGATCGTGTTCATGGTGGAGATAGAGCGAAATGGGATCCAGTAAAAACTGAAAAAGAGAAGAAAAAGCCAGCAGAAAAACGAAAAATCTTTGAAGAAAGTTATCAATTGAGAAAAGATACATAATACAACTCGCACCTTGGGAGGAAGACTGCTCCAACTCGAAAATTGTCAATTTTGATCTTGTGTATTTTAGTGGTTTCTATGCACTTATTCGGTGGAAGACTGTTCCAAGTCAAAACTCGTTCCAATTATTCTATAATATATCACAGAATGTTCAGTATTCCTATTTTGAACACCATGCAATCATTTACAGGAAGACTAAGCCATATTATGAATGAAAACATAAATACAGGCCACTTTTAAGAAGTAATAAGTGAACTAAAACAGTGGAATCAGAGAAATTGAGCAGAAAATTCTAAGAGCAGAAAATCAAGTTTGAATACCTATGAAAATTTCAAAACTGCTCTCCTGAATAAACGACTTTTTTGAGCTGGAACAGTCCTCCTCCCGAGGCGCGAACTGATAATGAATAATATCCCCCATAAAATTGAAGAGGAATGTATGATTAATGTGGGAAAGAATCGAATATTATATAGATAAATATTGGATATTATAATATAATATATGGATACTAGTAGAAGGTAATCAGATAGAAAGAGAAAAGGTAGGAAGATAAATAGATATAGAAAGAGAAATAAACATTTGAACATGCTGGATAGCTAGTGAAAAAATCACAGGGAAAATAATGATAACAATGGGGAAGAAAAGAAGAGAAAGAAGGAATGTGCACAAATGAGAAGAACTTATGAAACTGAACTATAGAATAAGAAATAGAACATCGTATTGTGATCTTGAATTAATCAAGGAGAGAAGAAGAAGAAGAAAAGAAGAAGAAAAGAAAAAGAAAGAGAAGAAGAAGAAGAAGAAGAAGAAGAAGAAGACGAAGAAGAAGAAGAAGAAGAAGAAGAATAGAAAAGAATAATAATCATCATCGCAACAACAATATTCAAGTAATCATTATAAATATAAGATCAAGAAGAGAAATTAGAAAGAAAAATAAGAGTAGAGGAGACGCTGGAGAAAGTGCTAGATTATTTTAGATGAGTTTTAAATAGGATTGAACGGTGAAGTGTGAAAAATATTATATAGTATTAGAAGTATAATTAACTATTGGGAGTTGCAATAACAATAAAAGTAGTAAATTGAGAACTGTAATATTTTGTGATGAATGTCTAAGATAACATTAAATGAAACACAGCCCCTATATAAGCATATGAACAGACTACCCACCCCTCCGTTCTATCCATAATTCTTCACACATTTGCTTCTATTGCTCGAGCTGTGGCAACAGTAGGAGATATCATTATGTACACCTAATATAGAAGAGATTACTATCTTTACCTATAGATTACATCCATATCTATAACGTATGTTAATCATCCAATTTATTTGAATTCAGCATTTCGAAAATTATTAATTATGGAAATAATTTTGGTAAGAGATGTAATAATTATAGTAAGAATAGAGATAATGATTCTCTAAGTACCCTCTGGAGTATAGTAGTTGATGCATTGAACGTAGTTTTGAGAATTAATATCAAGATAAATTATTAATCAGTATTAACAAATGTGGATCTCTTAGTTTGAAATAATTGCCTCATACATAATCATAAATAGCAGTGGAAAGATTCCTTTATAGAACAGAAAGCCAGCTCATGAAAAATGCCAAGGTATATCTATTGTGAAATGTTTTAATACGAAGATAGAATGTTAATACGAGATAGAGTCTGAGAGTCTACGAAAAAAGGAATTCAAGAGCAGAATGAGTGATGATGAAGTGGGAAAAAGTGAGAAAGAAGAAGTGGTGATGGAAAAGAATAAGTGAGAAGGAGGATAAGAAGAAACAAAAGGAAAAAGAGGAAGATCACGGACATGTGAAACTTAGCTGGCAATACGGTAAGTATTGACAGAATACCGGAAGTAAATTAGGGGATTGCACTTGTGGAAAGGACAGGGACCTTTTCGCTGTTCTCTCTTTCTCACTCTCTCTCACTTCTTATCTCTCTTTCTTCCTACTCATTCTCCCCTGTTTCTCTTTCTTTTTTCCTACTCATTCTCCCCTGTTTCTCTCTCTCTCTCTTCCTACTCATTCTCCCATCTTTCTCTCTCTCTCTCCCACTAATTCTCTCCTGTTTCTTTCTCTCTCTCTCTCTTCCTACAAATTCTCTCTTATTTCTTTCTCTCTCCGCACATATTTCGTGCACATCCGGCTGGCCATCTCTCCAGCACCAATTAGACACTAATTAAACACGCCCTCACATCCACACATGCACACATATACTCACTCACACATTGATAGCCTTATCATAGAATGGCATCAGTACTTTTGTCTTGTACCTTGACTGTGTAGATACACTGATTTCAAGTCATACATCTATGACTTGATACATCTAATCAATTATTGATACAGATGGAAAACTCTGTATCAATTATTGATACAGATTGAAAACTCTGTATCAATTATTGATACAGAAGGAAAACTCCGTATGAGAAAACAGATAACAGATGGAAACAGATGGATAACAATTGGATAACAGATGGAAACAGATGAAAAATGGAAGTTGCATTTGTTCAATGCTTATTAATTAATAATTATTATTATAATTCGGGGTGATTTGCTGCATGAAATTGGGATTTTCGTTTAATAATAATTATTAATATTTTTGAGACCTTCAAGTCGATTTTTACGGATTTTTCAAAAACAGATAACTCGAATAATAAATTCAAACAGTGCATCTCTTGGAAATATGAAAGAAATGAGTAATAACTTACTCATGTCACAATAACATTGAATGAAAAATCGACCACTATGAATCTCTCAGACTTTCACAACGTATTCTTCTCTGTAGCCTGTCATAGATTAGACAATCTTGCTTAAGTTTTCTCTGACTGTACTCATTTTTCATATATGTGAT
This sequence comes from Nilaparvata lugens, assembly GCF_014356525.2. Lineage (NCBI taxonomy): Eukaryota > Metazoa > Arthropoda > Insecta > Hemiptera > Delphacidae > Nilaparvata > Nilaparvata lugens. The sequence continues at coordinate 33,163,865 of NC_052514.1, read as the reverse complement.
CAATTTTACTTGAACACTACACACTTTACTGCTTAATAAGTGAGAAGAAATGTCTTGTAACTTATTGAATATTCAGCAAATCATTATGATTATGATAAATGATATATCATGTAGCCTTGAAGGTTTCAACATTGATTTAGGTTGGAAATTTCAAGAAATCATGTAATTGAATTGAGTTTTAAAGTCTTTATTGATGGATATCATGTTCAAATGAAGAATGCAGGCAAGCTAAGCGAGCCTATTGCTTTCATTTGAAAACAGTTGAAGTACACCACCTAGTTACTGTTGCCATCTACCGGCAGAATCCAGATATAGACTACAACTCGCGACCCGACCAATCAGAAGAAAGCAGGTGGAGCTTTAGGCGTGTCTAATCTGCTTCTCGTTCGTGATTGGCCCTTCCTCATGCACTGTTCTATTCCATCAATGAATGCTTCATCAAACTAGTCTTATGTTCATTGCTTATATGTACTGTATGTATCTTCATTTTATGTATTTTTGTTTCTTTTATCGTATATTGTTCTTTTTCATGGCATTTTGTACATCTTTGGCAATAAATAAAAATTCTAAGAATAAAGAGTTGAACAAACAATGAAAATACATTAGGAAATGAATGACTTTTGTGGAAAATTTAACAAATTCACACACAGTCTTTTCATATTCAAACCTATATATTAATTATTCATTATTTTACAAAGACGACTTTCTAGAATGAATATCTCCATGATCTGTATTCTTCCAAATGAATTTCTAACGGAACCTGTCCACCAATTTAATATATGTGTTCTTTTCCACGTTCTTATATCACCTGATGACTTAGTACTACTATGAAGAATAACTATCAAAATTCATGGACCAATCAAAGCTTCAAACTATGTTAAAACAATTCAAATACTGTATTCATTAATTTATCGACACATTTACTCATGGAACAATTTCACCAATTATCTTAGTAGACTATAATTTATTGTGAATGCTAATATCAAGGTAAATTTTCAGATGAAGATGATGCCTACATAAACTGAAGGCTTAGGCGTGGATAATGAGACTTATGATGATTAGAGATGAATGAACCTACAGATTTATATCAGTTATTCACAAAATAATTATCTGATTAATTACAGCAATTCTTATGGATTCCTTAAAATTTAAAATAATCAATAGGATATCTGATGTTATTCAGACATAACTTCAGTTGAAAAACCAACCAAGCTACGTAGTTTCTAACAATCCCATACGCAAATAACGCTCCACTTCCACCTTTCAATGACCCGAGAAAAATAACATACAATAAAACTGTGGCGCCGTTTCTATTCCAACTAGAAATTTTATTGTTCATAGACTCGACGACACACAGACCTGTGGCTAGACAATGGAGATAAAAAGAGAGCGCCCAACTATGCCTGAGAGAAAGAGTGATAAAGTTTTGAAAATAAAAGAGTAGATAACCAAACGTCGCCACATGGGCCTTCTTTTGTACTCTTTGCATCTTTTATAGCGGGCGCATAAAGCGTTACGTCTCTGTACATACATGACAGTGGACACATGTAGACATACACACACATGCAGTGACAATACACATTGTAATTTACAAGGCACCTGTGCATACATACACTAATTGAACTTTATTTCGCGAAGCGGGCTGGGCGAGCTTGGAGAGCACTTGTTTCACCAAAAGCCGATACTGAGTTGAAAATGTTCTGTAAAGTTGTAAAAAAATGTCTAAAAGCTTCTGAATTGTTTATCTCTTCTCTGTATAGGGCTACTTGCAATAAAAATAGAAAGAAAAATAAAAATCTCAGTACCCTTTTGAATTATTTAATCACAACATGTTTCGGACACGAGATTTTTATTTTTCTTTCTACTTCTGAATTGTGTATGATAAATTGATTGCAACAATCATCTGGTTGTAGTAGCTTTGGAAACTCATTGACGTGAAGTGAATAACTCTGAAACAATATTTTAATGTTCAATCATAGACTAACTAAACATAAATCATAGTATCATAGACTAACCAGTTAGATCTGTGGTTCAATGTAACCTCAGTAACAATAATCTTGATCTCTTAATGATATTGTATAATTAAGTGTCGGTTGCACAAAAGCTGGTTATATTTCAATCGACATTAATTTCACGAGAACCAACCAGAGAAGCCTTCTTCTCGAAAAAGTCTTCTTTGATTGGTTCTCGTGAAATAAATCAAGATTTAAATTTAACCGGTTTTCGTGCAACCAGGCCAGAGACTATTTATTTTATTTATTCAGAATTATAAAACAACTAACAGAAAAGTACCACAGGCTAACTTACGCTCAAAACGGTTCCATTTCTTATTTTTACAACAGTCCAAATGCCGCTAGAGCTTACGTGTCACTTCAAAATTCTTCAATTACTCTTTCAATTTACAATTCATAAACACAAAAATCATTTTCAAATTGGGAAAAATACTTCTAAATTGAATTAAATTAATTACAAATAATTGGAAAATTCCAAACTTTGAAAAAACTATAAAATTTTGGGACCGAAAAGACAAACACACTATTTAGAACTCATCACTAAGCCTATAACTATTGTGATATTGTATCATTTCTCTAGTTTAGCAAAAATGTTTCTGTTTCTTTTGTGGGAAGCTTATTATGATATAACATCGGATCTAAAATGAGGGGAGTAGCATAACGATTTTCAATTTAGAAATGGTATTTTTTAATATTTCTGATCATTTCATAATGCTATCGTTACGTTTGATGCTGTGTTTTGGTTGTGCAAAGACGTTTTAGTGAAAATTATCCTTAAATTTAAATCAAGTTCCGCTGTAAAATAGAGATTACAGCTAGCAATTCAATTCCAACTACTAAAATAATTAAGCGCATTCGCGCTAGTATCATAGTAATCACTAACAGTAAGTGAACTAATATATGAAAATTTGAATAGTAATTACAGGTATGTGGAATTGTCCACGTATACCCTACTAGTGAAAGAATTGAATGAAATCTTTCTGAAATTTCTTCCACTGCTTACTTGTCTTCGGATTTCACTCAAGATTTCACAGTATTTTTTCTTATTCACCTGCTTCTCTTTTCTTCTTCTAATGACTTACTACTTCTTCTCCATCATCAGCTCCTCCATTTTCATCTCCTTCTTGTCTCCTATTTTCCTTCTATTTGTAAAGATAAACAGTTCTCTCTCATTATCACTCTTTCTCGAAAACTCTCACAAATCTCGATATCGCTCACTCCTTATCACTGACATTCCCTCTCTCACACTCTCTATTTTCCTCTCGCTCCAGATTTCGATCCCCTCCCACAAACCGCAACAATCATGTACAACTGCACTACTACGGATAATTACTCCATTCAGTCGGAAACCGATTAGAAGTGAAGAAGAAAGAACGGGAGAAGAAGGAGGAAAGTAGTAGAAGAAGAAGAGGAAAGAAGAATGATCTGTTGGTGAAGATCGCCGTAGTCCAGTACATCCATTCACACTGCTCACTCAACCATAATCCGGTCTTGCCCTTTTTCCTTCTTCTTCTTCTTCTTTTTTTTTTCTTCTTCTTCTTCTTCTTCTTCTAATCTTCAATTCTGTCTCTTCAGCCTCTTGTCATCATGCACTTGCATACTACTTTTTATCCTCATAATTCCTTCTCTGCAAACTTATCTCAAATGACCTTTCTTTATCTCTCTACATTCATAGGCATGCGTCATTGTCTTAGTGAGCTGCTTCAATCCTTTTCGATTCAGGAGTGAGAATTTTTTGGACCAAGAAAGATTTATGGCACAAATTCGATTTTTCTTGAACGTTGCGGAAACCATACAATTAGGTCTTCACCAATACTCCAGTTCTTCCATATATTCTATTTTCATTTCTTCTATGTTGGAAACTAGTTTCCCTGGCATGTACTTATCCAGTGCTATGACATTGGAAGATGCAAAAGAATTGCATTGGGAGATCCACATTCATTTTATTCCAACAAATGAGATTATAAATTTGTACCCATTTTCAAATATATATTAAAATGTTCAGAATAATCTCCTCATTGATAATTATTTACTACTAAGAAAAAACAAGAATAATCAATTTGCTTCTTGGTGGTTCGGAACCCACCTTAAGCTGTAGATCCACTCATCTCCATTCATCATCTATCTCATCATCCACTTACTAGCCTGGGGCTGATGTGGGCATCACTCAAAGCCAAAAAATTACTGATTCTATTCTATTCAAGTTATATCGTGTTTAATCACATCAGATATATTGGGTGAATCATTGTTCCAGACTCATGTATTTCAATGTTAGTTCTTTTATACTCCTTCTTTACAACATTCTGTCATTCTAATGAATTATTACTGAAACGTTTAATTACCTAAATCATCTCTCCATTTCTCCTGCTCCTTCAAATTTATTCCAATCTCTTATCTAATTTCTATAGTTGATTTTTGCAAGTATAAATTTCAAATCAAATCGAATTCTGTTCAACTATCTTTCAACTCCTCAGAATATATTGCACTTTACATTGTCAGTCACGTGATTCTCAAATTTCAAATCAAAAAATCCAAAATTCACATGAAATTAATTTCGAATATGATTAATGATCAATAATTACGTTTCCATCATCGGATTTCATATTCTCTCCCTGATCTTTTCTTTCTCATCGTATACTTATGTTTTACGTTCCAAATTTGTCCATCCTTTTGAGGAATTTTGAAACAAAACGTGTCTTCCTGTCAATCAGCGTCTACTGTTTCTGCTGGCGTCTGTGGGTGTTCGCAACAAACAACAATAAAGCAGAAGGCGGAAGAAACAACTGAATTTGTCCATCTTCTTTTTTCCCTGCTTTGTAAAGCGTCCTGTGTCTGTTACTAGTTGCTCTGTGGGCAGTTGTCGCCCGTTTTAATTATAATGACTCACATTGTGTGACAAATCTATTGTTTCACATTCAGAGCTCTACGGATACTTCAGTACATCCAAGATAAAGCATAAAGAATAAAGCAGTATTTTACAAGGTTTTGAAGAAATTCAAGATTTTTGTATCTGGACTGACCGGAAACAGCTTTGAGCTTTCAAGCAATATCCAAAAACTTTCACGTATTCAATTACTGAAATCACATTTATTTTTTTCATTCATTTTGCTTCTGGACTGACCGGATAGAGCTTTCATTGAAAAATATCTAGGAACTCTCAAGTAGTATTTGATAACTGAAATCACATTCATCCAGTTTCACATAATTTTCAATTGGCTCTTCGATATCTTTATCCGACGATGGTCAGTTTTCATCCATTCCTACATCACTTTGTGTTTGATAATTTCTCTCAAAATTTCTAAAAGTGCGTTTTCTGGCTGTGCTAAATCCTACTTGTGCAATAGACTAATAATTTCACAGGAATATATAATTTGCTCTCTTATTGATGCGTACTTGATAACTGAAATCACATCCATCAATTTTCACATGATTTCCAATTGGCTTTTCGATCTCTTTATTCGACGATGGTCAGTTTTCTTCAAGTTTATCCATTCCTACATAGCTTTGTGTTCGATAATTTCTCTCAAAGTTTCCAAAAGTGCACTTTTTGGCTGTGCTAAATCCTTCTAGTGCAAAAAACTATTAATTAACTGGAATATAATGGGCAATTATAGCCTGTTTTTCTTTTCCGACTATTGTATTATTTGCTCTAATTAATAAATAAATAAATATATCAGTTCTCGTATTGATGTTCCCTCAGTGGATGAGAACAAGATGTTTTACATGAAGATTCAAGAATCGTAATGAATTATTGGGGCATGTATGCTTATTTCAAACTACCAATATTATTACAGAATAGTCAATTGAAAATGTTTCAAATAATTCTACAAATTTCATTGCAAATTCTGTGATTCCAGAGATTCCAAAGTATTTTGATTGTATAGTGTTCAAGATTTTTTTTTATCCTAAACAAAACATGTAACGGGATTCATTCCAATGTGGTGTTTTACAAGTTTTTTTCATAATTTTGTCAATAATTCAGGAAAACCGTTTCTTCCATTGTATTCGATTGAATAGATAGATATATGGATAGATAGATAAATGCCTCTTCATTCACACTTCACAATAATAAAAGTGGATATGTATTAACTGTATTATGTGAACATGTAACAGAATATATGTATTTTGTTGGATGATTGACAGAAAAATCATCTCATGTGGTTTTAAAGATGGAGAATAGCTTAATATAGGCCCAAGTGCATCCACGATCATCAAACCATACATTAGTCAAAGAGACGTGTTAAACTGAACACGTCTTACTTACGCCTTCATGAGTTGGAAAGGTTAGCAAATTAGATAAAGGGTCCTTCATTCTTCATTAATAGCAAAGATGGTCTTGAATCTTCTTTGCTCATAACCAAGAGAGCCTCAAAGGTCACTCTATTCTGCTGTGAAAGTTATAATTTATTATAGAGGTAATAAACTTGTGCAATGGTCATAAAGTGGTTTGAAAGACATTGGATTACTTTGTTTCAAAGGTTCGGAAATGTTATGGAATGTGATGGTCATAGACATTTCTCTAGTCACAACTCATGACAGATATTAGTTTTCGGATCTGTGGGCTATATTATAGTTACATTGTGACAATTTTACATTTTGTTGAGTAAATATCAGTAATGAAAGTCATAGTACTCTAAAATCACTGGAAAAAATGCAATGCATTAATATTAATTAGAGAATCTTTTGTAAAATTTCAAGAAACTTGCTCTCGATTTGTGATTGATCAAATAATATTGTTGTTGCTTTTGACTAGGTTGACATTCAATACAAATTGATCATGATTGATTATATCATCACATATTTCTCAAAATTTATCATAATTGAATATACACAAATCATATTGCAATTCAAATTTCTAATCCATATCAGATTATATGCTCACTTCAAAGAAATCTGCCATAAACTGGTAAATGTTGAATTTTATTCTTTAATTTTAATTCATTTATTCTTTTTAAATATTTATTTATTTTATTTCTTATTTATTCATTACAATATTACATACACAAAGTAAGTAACATTACACATATGCAAGCTCTTTCGAGCATGACCGCATATGGGAGTATCGAATACATACATATAAATTATGAATTTCACATGATACCGATTAAAAAAAATATATATATATTGTGAGATTTTTGTAATTTTGACCTAAGGGTCCTTTTTAACTAGTTTCCATAAGGAACGGACTCACCGGTTTTTAATTTAAGCATCGTCCCCAGACAGCAATCCTCCGGTAGAGCATTAGGTGGTAGTCTTCCGTCCGCCAGCCTTCTTTCACACGCGTATTCACTAAACCGTTTAAATCACTTCGATTCTCCGCACACCTTTACGTTTGCAAGTCCCGAGGAGTCTAGGAGAAGAGTGACGAAAACACAGGCAGAGTTCCTTCTCAGTTGCCGGGAGAGGGTCCCGTTACTCTAGCAGATAACGCCGATATTTCCCCAAAGTTATGGAGGTGGGGGTAAGCACCCTCAATTGTAAAAGAGAGAACTCTCAATGTAAGAGGAATAGATAATGAACATGGAGGTAGAGATAATTTGAAGAACACCTTTCCGAGAGAGAGTAAATAATAATAATTAAAAATATAACTTGACAAACATTTATAATATCACAGTATTGGAATGAATTTTTATTATAATTAAAGCTGTATGAACCGAAGAAATAGCAGGCTGGCATCTTATCTTATCGATATTGCTGCTCGCTACTATCAATTTGAGCTATGCCAGCCCGCTTATGAAATGTGATGTCACATAAAAGCCCCAAATTTGCAAGAGGTTGAGTCTCAAGGTCTTGCCAATTTCTCACCCATACAGCACATTTCAGCCCTCACATTGGGTCAACTGCAGCAATACTAGCCAAGCATCTCCGATATTACACTATTACACTTTAGGATTATGGTAGTACCTAATGGGAAACAATCAACCATCAGTACAAATAATGTAAGCCTGGGTCCAAGCCCTTCGACTTTATAAGTGGAATTCTCTCCACAGCAATTACAATAATTAGTGAAGTGGGCAACAAGCCCCACTCACCTAAAAAAAAAAGAAAAGAAAATCCCAAATAATAATCTGGCCCGGAGGACCAAAGAAGATGCAATACTAAGTTTGCTGGCCCGCCATACTCCAATATCTCCAGCATGACAACATCTGTGATGCCACATAAGTTTGCAAATAGCAATTCCTGAAGGCTAATTCCAATTTGAGCAATCTTCTTCATATTATATTTTGGACTCACACAGTTTGGTTCATGATTTCTTCCATTTCAATTAAAATTAAATTTGCAAATTGTATATCTGTGTTCATTATTCATTCCATAGACAACCTTGTCTTTTCAATTGATTATTTTCCTCTCTTGGATGTGTTCATTTTGTGTTGGGCTCTATTCTTTCATTTCTATCTCATGTTTAATCTCTCTAATTTTGATTATCTCATTGGCTGGCTGTGCGTTCACTCTTTCAACCTGATTCTGTTTACTGGCTGTGTGTATCTTCCAATCGTTTCACTTTCTCATTCTCCTTACAGTGGGGCATGCTGATAATAACAAATAATATACATTTAAATAACATCTAACAAATATAATAATTATCTTAACAATGATACTAATCTTAATGCTAATAACAATAATAATACTGAGTTAGTTTACAATATATCACAGACTTTCTTTGTTAATTTTTATTCATTTTTTTTCTTGCTTTGTTCTGTTATTTGATTTTATTACTTGATGCTTTGTTCATTTAAGTAATTTTCCTCAATGTGTTTATTTATTCATTTTGTTTTTGTTTTGTCTGTGTTGATAACATTTCCAGTTTATATAAATATAAGATCAATGAGTATCATGCAACCCATGTGCATTGCATGTTAGTTCAACGTTTTGTGCAGTTATCCAATGCAAAACTGTATAGTTTAATTTGAAAATTCAAGTTCCAAATTTGGAATATAGCTTCAAAATATTTCGTCTTGTAGACCAGAAGGGCTACTCCTAACAGTGGAGCGCACTTAAGGTGCTGATAACTGCACTGGCACATAAAGAGACATAATATTCTTACATTTAACACAAAATTTATCACATTGTCCTGCTGCACCATCACATAACATCAAGTGAACACAAAACTCAAGAATAGAGTACATTAAATAGGCTCTGCTTGAATTAAGAAAAATATTCTCGAATAGTGAATATTATGATATTCAAGTTCATGAAAAATATATTGAAAAATAAATCACAATTAATTAACGTGTTATACATTTAAATGGGCAGCAGGAGACACAACACACAACTTGACAATTCTCAAGTTGGTGACACATAATATAACATTAATTCGCCTTTGGGATACAAATAATACAATATGATATAGATAAATATTTTAATTATAGGAATGATAATATACGACATTAATTGGGAAATATAACCAAAATATTAATGAATTATTTTTTATCACTTGCATTTCATTTGGGTCGTAAATTGACGATCCCTGAAGTGAAGAGACTCCAACGACAGTGATGACATCAGGTGACGTAAAATTCCAACAAAGAGTGTGACGATGTGAGGCTTTTGTAGTAGGGTGGCATCTTCTTCTAGTTCTCTCCTTGATACAAATCTTTGTAAGCTGATGGATCGGCATAAGCATCTTGAAGCAAGAGTTATCATCCACTGATGGAGAAAGAGCCTCATGAGAAGAGTCCAACCGCTCAGAGACAGCTTGGCTCGGCATACATCACCCTGGCTTGAGATTTGATGAACAGTGTATGGCCCAGTACAGAGATGAAAGAACCCCTTTGTGAATCTTTGAAGAGCAGCAGAGGCATGATGAAATTCCATCCAAATACTCTGTCCAAGCTGAAATCCTCGATGAAATATCAAAGTTCTCCCTCTCAATTGATTCAAGTTCAGCTGACACACATTCCAACCTTGAGTCGTGGGCTCCAACCTTGTAGATGTAGTAGAATCATTGTGTTTGAGCAGCTCAGCTTCCTCAAATTCCTTATCATCTTCTTCAGCAGTGAGGAGCCATGTTGTTTTTATTTCTTCCAGCTTCGAATCAATGACAAGTACATGATCAGCTACATTGGGAATCAGTTTACTCTCTACAGTATCACTAAGGGCGGAGTAGTTCTTTCCAGCATGTTCTGAAACGTGTAGCTCTATTTTCGCTTGAGTCACTACCACTGAGTCACTAAGTGCCACCTCATCATCGGTATGTTTCTCGATTTCTGCATTTTCCTCCATCACTACCTCCTCTCGTGAATAATCACCTTGGTTTAAAATTTGTGATGAAAAGCTCTCCTGCATTTTATCCAATCTCAAATTCATGCTCAGGTGTGCTTCCTCTAATATTCCTATCAGGCTTTTTTCGAGATTCTTTTGATGCGCTCTCCTTTCCTCACGAAGTTGTTTGAGAAAATCCAGCATAGTATCTTCCATGACCGGTGAAGGTGGTGTTTGATTAAACTGTCGACCTCCTATATCGGCGACTTTGGTAAGAGAAGGCGGGTTTCCATCATCTCCACTGCTTGGCTGTGTTGAAATGGCTCCCCGTGTGATGTACCCGTGATGAGCAACGGATTCTGAAGTCGTCGGTCTGGCGGGCGACGCTCCTCCATTAAGTCCTACTGCCGCGTCAAGAGTTGTGGACGAACAGAAATTTTGAATATCTTGGGTAGACGTCAGACTGCTAGACAGTGGATAACCGCCGGGTGAGTCGTCCGCAGCTGTGCTGACGTCAGTGGTCAAGCCGTTCCCCATATTCAACGTCAATGAAGGTCGGGAGAAGTGTAGCTCAAATGAAGCATGATTGAGGAATACAACGATGAAATTTCCAAGTCTAAAGGAGTTTAATATATGACAACGAATAACCACGATACGATAACAACGAGTAGTTGATAAGATAGCGATGAACCAATTATGATCTATGGATCATGATGGAAAAATCGGAAATCACCTGGTCATTGCTCATTAATTATTGAAAGCTTGAATCAAAAAGCAGATATCGCAAAGTCTTCTGCCCGCATGAAATGCAAGTAATATTCCCTACTTATAAAAAAATTAAACATGAAGATTCAAGAATCGTAATGAATTATTGGGGCATGTATGCTTATTTCAAACTACCAATATTATTACAGAATAGTCAATGTTTCAAATAATTCTACAAATTTTATTTCAAATTTTGTGATTCCAGAGATTCCAATGTCTTTTGATTGTATATAGTTCAAGAATTTTATTTTATCCTAAACAAAACATGTAACGGGATTCATTCCAATGTGTTGTTTTTCAAGTCTTTTTCATAGTTTTGTCAATAATTCAGGAAAACAGTTTCTTCAAATGTATTCGATTGTATAGATAGATATATGGATGGATAGATGAATGCCTCTTCATTCACACTTTACAATAATAAAAGTGGATATGTATTAACTGTATTATGTGAACATGTAACAGAATATATGTATTTTGTTGGATGATTGACAGAAAAATCATCTCATGTGGTCTTAAAGATGGAGAATAGCTTAATATAGGCCCAAGTGCATCCACGATCATCAAACTATACATTAGTCAAAGAGACGTGTTAAACTGAACACATCTTACTTACGCCTTCATGAGTTGGAAAGGTTAGCAAATTAGATAAAGGGTCCTTCATTCTTCATTAATAGCAAAGATGGTCTTGAATCTTCTCTGCTCATAACCAAGAGAGCCTCAAAGGTCACTCCATTCTGCTGTGAAAGTTATAATTTATTATAGAGGTAATAAACTTGTGCAATGGTCATAAAGTGGTTTGAAAGACATTGGATTACTTTGTTTCAAAGGTTCGGAAATGTTATGGAATGTGATGGTCATAGACATTTCTCTAGTCACAACTCATGACAGATATTAGTTTTCGAATCTGTGGGCTATATTATAGTTACATTGTGACAATTTTACATTTTGTTGAGTAAATATCAGTAATGAAAGTCATAGTACTCTAAAATCACTGGAAAAATGCAATGCATTAATATTAATTAGAGAACCTTTTGTAAAATTTCAATAAACTTGCTCTCCATTTGTGATTGATCAAATAATATTGTTGTTGCTTTTGACTAGGTTGACATTCAATACAAATTTATCATGATTGATTATAACATCACATATTTCTCAAAATTAATAATACTTGAATATACAAAAATCATATTGCAATTCAAATTTCTAATCCACATCAGATTATATGCCCACTTCAAAGAAATCTGCCATAAACTGGTAAATGTTGAATTTTATTCATTAATTTTAATTCATTTATTCTTTTAAATATTCATTTATTTTTATTTATTTATTTTTATTTAGGCTATTATTTATTACAATATTACATACATAGAGTAAGTAACATATGTGTATGCAAGCTCTTTCGAGCATGACCGCATATGGGAGTATCGAATACATACATATAAATTATGAATTTCACATGATACCGAATAATATATATATATATATATATATACAGAATTCAACAAGAATGAACTTTGAGGTTTGATCATCAGAAATTTTTCCTCTCTTAAATTCTAACTGACAATGATATTAGTTGAGCATTAAGAACATATTATGAAGGAAGTACTTGAAAAATTGTTTATAATTTATTCAAATCATTTTATTCATAGTTTTTTCAATTTCCTTACAAAAATATAACCCAACTCCGTAATATACAGTGAATCTTCACTACTTCAATAATATAACATAAACTTGAAAGAATAATTAAAAATATTGATACAGTAATATATACAGATTATATATCAGATACAGTAATATATCTTATAGTTACAATCAATCATACATTCCTAGCAATATATAAACAATGTAATATACTACTCTAATAATTAATAGACTTGGATGAACAATTTGAGATTACAATAACCTGTACTTTCAGATCCATTAGTATATCCCATAATATACTACTTCAATAACAAATAGACTTGAAGGGACACTTTGACATTATTCTCCATTTCTAATAATGGTGAACTGTCAATGATCAATGATGCTTTCACATCAGCTTCAGGCTTCAAATAACCAACATTGAGAATACGCTACTTAACTCAACTGTATTAAAACAATATTTTTAGAAATGATATTTCACTAATCAAGAAGTACCTTCTTCTGTTAGTATAGTACTTTTTAATAGCTTAAGTCTACTCCATTACTTCTTTCACTACAGAATCAATTCAAATCACCAACTTTGAAAATATACTGCTCAACTCTTTCAGAACAATATCTTCAGAAATGCTACTCCACTACTGAAGTGATACCTTTTTCCTACAGTTACCTTGAAAGGTGTCCATTCCTGTACTGGTTACAGAACGAAAATAATCAGTTTTCCGCTCTAGTGCGCAAAGTATTACTTTGCATACTCTTAATACTTAGCGATCCCAAGCAGCCATCCCAATCAGCTGTTGAGATTGTTGGCGTGTATTTTGAATGCGAATTTGTTCTATCTATATTTTTTCTGATTCTCAAATAAATAAAAATGAGAACTCATTAAATTATACATTTTGAATATTATTAATGATTCATTATTTCAAATAAGATTTTTTCATTCATGAATTGATTGGTTGAAAAATTATTTAGAAATTAAGATTTACTCAAAATTATTCAAATTTTCAAATCGGTTGGATTAATTTAATTTTAAATTTGAATAAATTATCGATTATTAATTTTCAATTGGATTATCAAGTTTAAAATAAATTAAAGTTGTTTTTGATAACTAAATTATACAGACAAACATTTGATGGATTTCAGTCATCATTCTACCCATAATCAACCACTTCTCATATTCAATGGTAGCTTTAGGAAATATTTAATGTGAATTACGTGCGCATATTTCCTCTGCTGCACTCAATAAACCATTCCGCCCTCGCCTACGGCTCGTGCGTAAACGTTTCTTTCAGTGCAGCAAACTGTCATTTTGCGCACTAGTTGCACAAATAACTATTTTTCCACAACTGCGCGTAAAAAAAGAATTTACATACTCAATTCTCCTCGCAACAGCATATTTCTGAGGAGAATCTACTTTTTCTCTCGCTAACCATCCGCGCATGCGCAGTAGATTTACTTTACGCTTGCTTATCATTCGCGCATGCGCAGAAGAGTTTCTTTACGCTCCCCAATCAGCTGATTGTAAGCAGCTCACCAAAAAGTGATATCTTAACCTAAAAAGGCGGTAATTGTAACTCCGCCGATATAAGTAATTTAACAGGTTTGGGCAGTTGTAGAAAAAATTTTGTATGTAATTCGAACGTAATGCTTCTTTATCGCTCTTGCAAAATTATCATACTCCACTTCGCGTCGCGTGATAACTGTTTTGCGCGAGCGATAAGGTCGCGCATTAAGCTCTTAATACATAAATAGCTATTCTGTTATAATAGTACTAATCAATAGGTTAAGTCTTCTCCATTACTTCTTCCACTACTGAATCAATTCAAATCACTAACATTGAGAATATACTACTCAACACTTTCAAAATAATCTCTTCAGAAATGGAAGTACTATTTAGTACCTGTTTATGTTATTATACTTCTTTGTAATAGTTCAAGTCTTATCCATTACTTCTTTCACTACTGAATTACTCTTCAAATGTCTCTCACTATGCTAATAAAATACTTCAAAGCATCTTACTGATTCTCTCACTTATGTGAAACACTTACCTCGATGAAGTGACCAGATACAGCACATAACAATATTTTTATAGTCGGTCCACGTCAACAAAGCCGTAAAGAGAGGATATACGACATGTATAAAGTGTTGCCCGCTTGGTCACGGTCTCTAATAGCCATCCAAAGCCCAGAATTAAGTCAGTCATGTGGGCTTGGACAAGGGCTTGTCCATTCAATGTCCATTGTTCACACTAACACCTTTCCATGTAGAACACCATCATGTACTGCAACCCATGATCTTCGCGCTCGTAATTACTTGTTTATTAAGTCCAATTTGGGGACAAATAGACACACAGCGTTCAACAATTGTTTTGTGAATGGGTGTAGAACAACAATAAGTAAAGGACAACATATCATCAAGTAAAAGTTGCCTGTATGTTGGAGCGCATTTCTGATGTACATGTGTTTTGTCGGTCAATAAACTCCACTCCACCTCTGCAACGTGCTTGAGTTGATTGTGATTCCTTTTAGTTTATCAGTGCCGGTTGCACAAAATCCGGTCAAATTTTAACCATGATTAGTGATCCTTTTAGTTTATCAGTGCCGGTTGCACAAAATCCGGTTAAATTTTAACCGTGATTAATTTCACGAGAACCATTCAGAGAAGCCGTCTTTTCTTAATGACTTTCTCAGATTGGTTCTCATAAAATTAATCACGGTTAAAATGTAACCGGCTTTCGTGCAACCGGGCCTCAGAGTTTTACAATAAAGATCGTTCTTATTGTGGTTTCTCAGTGGAAAATGTATAATCCAATAAATAATTTGACTAATATGAGTTACAAATTACTAATTGATACATACTAAATTATAGTGATAATAAAAATAATTTTCAAATAAATTACTGAAATTACTGTTAGTAGTAACAACATTCATGAACGATTCTCAAGATTGAGCATAGCTGTATCTTGCAAATAACAACATTTGCAACTGGATGCAAATAAAAACTTTTCTTTCCTCCAGTATTACTTATATGATCTATATTATTTTATTTGATATTTGTAACTGATTATACTGATGCAGAACTGTTAAATAATTGTTTATCCACTACGCAGGAAACTCATAGAAATGAGACACACGAGAGTATTTGTTTTTGATGTTCCTCATAGGCACGATCTCCCCAGCTGGTCATGCGTGAATAAGTCTGTGGCGTGGGCGAATTCTGAGCTGCGAAAAATCTGTATGAATTTCACCAACGTTACAGTTTTGGAGTTGAGTGGGCTCGGAAAACGTTTCCATACACGTCATGGGCACCATTTAAATAAGCTGGGGAAACACTATATTGCATCCAACATCTTGAAAGAGCTTTATAAAGAGGTCGATTCTGTTATGAGTGAGCCTATACCATTAAAAAACTAGTCGATTCAGCCGAGATTGATAGTAACCAATGTCGGCTGGATTTTAGGATTAATGAGGGAACATCTGCACAAAGAAATCCTGCGCCGGTATTTAAGGTTTTAAAATTTATTCACCAAAACATAAGATCATTGTACAACAAATTAGATAGGTTAGAAATATTCATTGACTCAGAGAAGCCAGATTTTCTTATTTTAACTGAGCATGGTCTAAGAGATAGCGAGATAGATTGTACCAACGTGAATAGTATGCGACTTATTGACAGTTATTGTAGAGTAAATAAGAATATGGGAGGTGTTTGTATATATTATAGTGGAATACATTGTGTTGATCAGCAACCATTAGAAATTTTTAAAGTTAATGTTAATCAATATTGTATAGAGGGTTGCATTGAACTAGCCTGTTGTAGATTCAATTTAAACAAGCAAACACACATTCTTCTGGGTGTCTACCGGCCACCAAATGGTGATTTAAACTTGTTCTTTAAAAATTTTACCAATGTCATGGAGATATTATTGGAAAACATTGGTATCAGATTTATTTGCGTGGGTGATTTCAATGTTGATTTTTTGTCAGACTCCCCTCAACGTAAGGCTTTCTTCAGCATAATGAGTCAATTTAGTTTAAATTATAACATTAAGGTTCCAACCAGGATAACAACTCATAGTAGAACGGCAATAGATAACATAATTACCAGTGATACATTAACAAACATAAAAGTAGATGTAATACATTCATGGCTTTCCGACCACACCGCTCAATCCATAGAAGTGTCATTGGGTCAACGTTCTCACAAACAAAAAATCTCTCACAATGACACTATTACTTTTCGGAATTGCAGTACGGATAATATGAACAGTTTGGAGGCATCTCTGGCAGGTGTAGACTGGAATTTCAGCTATGTCAATGTAAAAGATACTAATTTGAAGTATAAGATTTTTTATAATATTTTCCTTCATTTCTATAATATGCATTGTCCCTTAGTAACCAAAACATTGTCAAAAACTAAAAACTTGAAACAAAACTGGATTACAAAAGAAATTGAACAAACAAGAATTCTACTTAAAATCGCAACATGTAGGGCACAATCAGTTGCTAATTTTGACACTTCACTTATAAACAAAGTCAAAAAACACTATGACCGATTAGTAGTAGATGCAAAGAAAGAATTCTATGGCAACAAAATAAAGTATGCAACAAACAAATCTAAATCAAGTTGGAAGCTAATAAATCAATTTAGAGGGAAAGATTGCAATAGAAATAATGTACACATAGCACTCAATATTGAAAATAAACACATCACTGACCATCTAGAGATTGCTTCTACATTCAATACATTTTTCGCATCCGTGGCTGAAAGAGCTGGTGCTGTCTTAAAGGGATCTCATGAGTTATCAGGTGAAGAACTCGAAGATAATAACTCAGAAACATCACCAAATAAATTTGTTTTACATCCCACCCATGAAGGTGAAATATTAGAAATAATAAAAAATCTGAAGTCAAAATCTAGTGTAGGTTATGATGATGTTTCTATTAAGATTTTAAAGCATTGCAGGAGAGCAATAGTTTATCCACTGGTTTGCATAATTAATTCTATGTTTGAATATGGAATTTTCCCGGATCTTTTAAAAATAGCAAAAGTTCTTCCACTTTTCAAGAATGGTGACAAATTTGACATAAACAATTATAGACCCATATCAATATTGACAGCTCTCTCGAAAGTATTTGAAACAATTATTCTCATAAGACTTGTAGCATACTTGAAGGAACATGATCTTATATCTCCACATCAACATGGCTTTGTAAAGGATAGGTCGACTAGTACCGCTCTTATAGAATTTTTTGAAGGTGTGATACACGATCTAGAAGGCGGTAACTACACAACAGGTGTCATGATTGATCTTTCCAAAGCTTTCGACTGCATGAATCACAAGCTACTTCTGAAGAAGTTAGTAAGTCTAGGGATATGCGGTAAAGAAAATAAATTGGTGGAGTCGTATCTAACTGATCGTTACCAGTTTGTTTCCATCCATAGTGATCGTCATGGTATTGCATCATCAGATCTAGTTAAAATGACATCAGGAGTGCCTCAAGGATCTATTTTGGGACCTCTTCTCTTTATTCTGTACATAAATGATATTTCTCTTACACTTCCAAAAAATATTCAGGCTTCAAAAAAGAGCAATACGTTACCTGGCTGGCCTCAGTTTCAATGATTCGTGTAGAGATGCTTTTGTAGACTTGAAAATTCTAACACTCCCATCAGTTTACATATATAAACTCTTGATTTTCACACATAGAAACATTTCCAAATTCAAAACACAGGCTGATTCACATAACTACAACACAAGGGGGAAAAATAGACTAGCCATACAACAACATAGATTGAAAATCTATGAGAAACTACCAACCTATCTAGGAGCAAAGTTACATAATAAATTACCCCCTGAATTGCAAACCTTGTCTGACATTAAAAAATTCAAGAGAGATTTGTACACTCTTCTCATTTCCAAGGCGGTGTATAGCTTGGAAGAATTTAACAGTTTTATGTCTTGACTAGTTTATAATTAAAAGTAGGCTAAATACTGTGTAGTCTAGAGTTTTAAGAATTGTTGACATTTTGTAATATGTATTTGTATTGCTGCTTGTGACGATATTCAACTGTATAATGTTCACATTTGCTGTGTTGAATAAAGAAATATTATTATTATTTCAGTGCAGCAAACTGTCATTTTGCACACTAGTTGCACAAATAACTATTTTTCTACAACTGCGCGTAAAAAAAGGATTTACATACTCAATTCTCCTCGTGAAACAGCTTATTTCTGAGGAGAATCTACTTTTTTGCTCGTTAACCATCCGCGCATGCGCAGTAGATTTACTTTACGCTTGCTTATCATTCGCGCATGCGCAGAAGAGTTTCTTCACGCTCCCCAATCAGCTGATTGTAAGCAGCTCGCCAAAAAGTGAGATCTCAACCTAAAAAGTCGGTTGAAAAAATTGTAACTCCGCCGATATAAGTAATTTAACAGGTTTGGGCAGTTGTGGAAAAAATTTTGTATGTAATTCGCACATAATGCTTCTTTATCGCTCTTGCAAAATTATCACACTCCGCTTCGCGTCGCGTGATAACTGTTTTGCGCGAGCGATAAAGTCGCGCATTACGCTCTTAATACATAAATAGCTATTCTGTTATAATAGTACTAATCAATAGGTTAAATCTACTCCATTACTTCTTCCACTACTGAATCAATTCAAATCACTAACATTGGGAATATAGTACTCAACACTTCCAAACAATCTCTTCAGGAATTCCACTTCAGTAGAAGTACTATTTAGTACCTGTTTATGTTATTATACTTCTTTGTAATAGGTCAAGTCTACTCCATTACTTCTTCCACTACTGAATTACTCTTCAAATGTATCTCACTATGCTAATAAAATACTTCAAAGCATCTCACTGATCCTCTCACTTATCTGAAACACTTACCTCGATCAAGTGACCAGATACAGCACATAACAATATTTTTATAGTCGGTCCACGTCAACAAAGCCGTAAAGAGAGGATATACGACATGTATAAAGTGTTGCCCGCTTGGTCACGGTCTCTAATAGCCATCCAAAGCCCAGAATTAAGTCAGTCATGTGGGCTTGGACAAGGGCTTGTCCATTCAATGTCCATTGTTCACACTAACACCTTTCCATGTAGAACACCATCATGTACTGCAACCCATGATCTTCGCGCTCGTAATTACTTGTTTATTAAGTCCAATTTGGGGACAAATAGACACACAGCGTTCAACAATTGTTTTGTGAATGGGTGTAGAACAACAATAAGGACAACATATCATCAAGTAAAAGTTGCCTGTATGTTGGAGCGCATTTCTGATGTACATGTGTTTTGTCGGTCAATAAACTCCACTCCACCTCTGCAACGTGCTTGAGTTGATTGTGATTCCTTTTAGTTTATCAGTGCCGGTTGCACAAAATCCGGTCAAATTTTAACCATGATTAGTGATCCTTTTAGTTTATCAGTGCCGGTTGCACAAAATCCGGTTAAATTTTAACCGTGATTAATTTCACGAGAACCATTCAGAGAAGCCGTCTTTTCCTAATGGCCTTCTCAGATTGGTTCTCGTAAAATTAATCACGGTTAAAATGGCTTTCATGAAACCGGGCCTCAGAGTTTTACAATAAAGATCGTTCTTATTGTGGTTTCTCAGTGGAAAATGTATAATCCAACATATAATTTGACTAATATGAGTTACAAGCTACCAATTGATACATACTAATTTATAGTGATAAGATACATAGTTTTAAAATAAATTACTGTTTGTTGGAACAACATTTATGAATGATTCTCAAGTTTGAGCATAGCTGTATTTTGATCCAGGAATATTCCAATCAATTAGATTCCAATCAATGTTGGATTGATGCAGACCACATATTATGTAGCAATATTAATTGTTAGGTCTATAATATAATGAAGGAAAGAACATGCTTATACACGTACGGGATAGTAGAATTATGTTTGACGCATCATCATGTCTAAACTACTGGATTGAAATTAACTTGAAAATTTGCATATAGATTCTTTATTGACCGAGGATGATTCTAGGCCTACTTCAAGATTCCACTTGATCAAGTTTTCACTTTGTCAAGTTTTTAAATAGATCTTTGCGGAGCACGGGTTACCTGCTAGTAATATAATAAAGGAAAGAATTGACTTATATACGTACGGGACAGGAAATACTTGAATTACGCATCATCATGTCTGAAGGTCTGTACTGATTATCTTGAAATTTTGCATATGGATTCCCTATTTACCAGGGATGGTTATAGGCCTGATTTGAATTCTTCAAGATTTCAGTAGGTCAAGTTTTTAGTTTGTCAAGTTTCAATTAGACCCTTGTGGGGCACGGGTTACCCGCTAGTTTCAAATAAATTTCTCGACAGTTAAATGCAGTCATAACAACAGTCAGAGAATAGAACCAGGATGATAAAAGTACATTAGAATGTACGTATTCTGCTCATTCTCCCCCAAGAATGTCATATTATCTCAGTAACTAATAATTGTTTTTTTTCACAAATTCTCCATTCAACTTACATTCAATTGAATGAAATCCATCATCTTACATTTTAAACTTCTGACTCAATAATCGTTATGTTATTTGTTTACTCCTAACCATTCCACTCCATAGGAAACTCTTAAGACTTCATTGTTATCAAGAGTTATATTAATTGATCTACAAGAGTTATTCATTCCAAGCTTTCAGCACCACATTTACAACTGAAAACCTCCAGAGTCTTCCCGTTTCTGAACACGATTCATCTCTAGAACACGGACGCAGTTGCTCACAATTTCTTTCTATGCCTCCACGACTTCTGAGGGTGGACAGGATGACTTGCAAAACTTATTCAGTGCTGTAACCAACTGCCGAATTATTCTTTGCCTTTTTCTCTCTTATTCTTTTAAACATTGCTTTCATCCTTGTTTCGTCACAAAAGTAGGAAGTCCAAGCCGACAGAAAGTGATCGCGATTATCTTATTTTTTTATAAATCGATTTGTCCAGCTGCAAAGGTTTACACGGTTTGAGACATATTTTCTCCAACTGCCAGTTGAAAAATATCAAGGTATTTTGGCGGGATCAGTGTGTTGATTAATGGTGTTTTGTCGGTGTATTATTGTCCGGCTTGCTTCACTTCACCATAATCCCGGATAAAAAGTGAGCCCTCTTCATGGTCTAATAGTAATCGTTTTATAAACGTTGTAACGTGTTATTGGTTTTTTCAGATGTTAAGAGATGGATGATAACAGGATTTGAACGTGTGGAAATAGGTACGAGATTGGTTGTGTCATGGCTACGGAATCGGATGCTATTATCAGAGCAGAATATTATTACTACTGAGAAGTAGATTATTCTAATACTTTATGATGGAGTAGCATTTATTGAAGAAAAAATTATAATCTTTTTGAAGCTTTGCTGTGAATTAGAATTCTCATTTCTTAGTAGTACTATTTTCATCGGTATCTCGACACGGTTAATCGTTTCAGATTTCTTTCATTTTACTAATGCACATTGAAACAAAAATTAAATCTTGATGGTGAAGTGTTAAACGACATTTTTTCCATAGTAAGATAGTTCAGACAGTTTTATCGTTTGGGATTGAAGTTTTAATGTATTAAGCTCAATTAATGAACATTGTCATAGTTTTAAAACGGTATTCGCTTCTAGAAATGATAAGTATCAAATAAACTGAAACAAAGCAACAACTATTTCGTAGAGCGTACAAAATTAACTGAATCTACCATCCATCTACCGGACAAATACAATATGTTTAAAAACTCTTCCACCAATCACAAGCGACTAAGCTACGTTCGAGCTTACGCCCTTCAATCCTATAGGTCGATGTCAAATCAACAACATCATATACTCCATTTTGTAGGATTGATTTAGCAATTCCAACCAACCAAAAGTGACAAGACTGTATTTGTGTGGATAGTGAATTTGGTTCATGTAAGTGATAAAATAATGCTCTCTCCAGTTAGTATATAAATATGTTGACTGATATTGTATTCAATGTTAAAGAATAAAATAATCATGTTCGCTGGAACAATAACTCTGTGATGAATAGCTTGTTTGAATGGGAGAGTGATAGTGAAGTTTCAAATATTTTTGTACAATTGTTCAATGCTATTCAATTAATTTGATCCAAAAATCAACAAAATTGAACTCAACCACGAGACGCAGTGATAAAATAACTCTCGGGAAGTGGTGTTAACAATTTATTGGTGAAGCAATAAAGATATTATCATAAAGTAAAAGATTCCGTTCACCTTGAAAAATTGGTCTCTGATATTATTAGCAAAAAACCTGATATACTCGTATAATTATTGTTCAATGAACGATCGTCTTAAGTAAGTAATTTGAAATAGACTGGGGGGCCTGATTGGACTAGGGGGCTGAAAACTATTGGACCAAGGTAGAAAGGTTAATACGGCCGGCTTAATAAATGCTTAAATAAACATTTTCTACTGTGAAAGTGAGGACTTCAAACGTTCTAAAGACTGAAGATGATTTATCAACTTAGAACAGTTACAAATTTGGTTGCGATCGTGATAAAAACATGAAGAAACAATCAATGATATTCATGTCGTTGTAAAATGTAGAATGTAGTCAAATCGATGAACTGTGAGACTGTAGCAAATTTGGTGACATTGCTGGAATACAAGAATCGTAATAGAAAATATACGATCTCCACCCAGAGATAAAAAAATGAAAGATCATTCCTTATCATATAAACATAGATTCTCATGGTGTATAGGTTCTTTATTTAGTCTTAGAAAACTACACCAGACTCGGTCCATACCTGTTCAGCTTGAAAACGACAATAAACTTCATTGAAATGATGACTTTGTAGTATTTGCGGACGAAGCCGATAATTGTATTCGGTTGAGCTTATGGGGAGTCCATGTAGAGGCTGGAGCCCTCAATTAGATATATCTATATAGATGGCTTGGTTAACGGTAACTCGTGTGCAGACTGTATTTAGTTTCCTACTCTGCGATGACTTGAGCCGTGAATCACCGATCGGACTTGTACGGCTGCGTTTTTGTTGCTCTTTGATTTTCTACTTGTTCTGCGACCTCAGTTGCGGTTCACTTCTCCTTCGTTCTCTCCTTCTTTGCACTGTTCTTCTTTCGTCATTTTTCTTCATCTGAGTTCCTTTCACTGTTCATTCTCTCTTTTCTTCCTTCTTGAATCTAAACATCTTCTCTTCTTGAATCTAGTTATCTATTACCAGAATCAAGATCTCATCATATCTCATTATTTATTTGTTTATTCATATGGTTTTTATTGGCAGAGAGATCTTGGTTCATTAAACCATTATAGTTTTTTGCTCCATACCACTTCGGCATTAGCTGTTATCACAGAATACAGCAGAAGTTTTATAGAAGATTTCTCAGCTGTTATCTGGTATTAGGTGTTATCCTTCTTGTCACATCAACTATCCATTATCTTCTTTGTGATATGTCTACTCAATATTGTTGATAATTGAATTATTATTGACAGATCTTTCATTGTGTAACTCTATTCTTTCCCTTAAAAAATGTTTTTCTAAATTTTTACTTTTAATTTCGTGAAATTTTTCAATTGATTGCTCATCTCCTCGCTTCATTAGAATTCATCTTTGTATTTTCAAAATTTCTCTTCAATTTTTTCACTTAAAAGTACGGTTTCCCCACAATATATTCTTTTCCATATTTTCTGCTCTCTTCGTTCATTTCTATGGTACATTCACCTCCTCTCACCCCTCTTCAATAAACTGAAGATATTTTTCAAGTATGTTCACAGTACTAATTGTATAGTACTGTACTATATTAATATATCGATTGTATTATATTTGTTGTCTAGATCATTCTGGAAAAATTATTTTCTTATTCTTTCTCTCTGTACCAACACAAACACTTTCTCCACACCATTCTCAGCTCTTTCATATTTTCTCCTGTTTTCTCCGTCTTCTACTTATCTCAACCTTACTCTCTTCTCTACCTTTTCTCTATCCTCTCACCCTGATCTCTTTATCTTTATCATCTGCATCAACTCTTTATCCTCGTTTCCCATCCACATTCTTTCTAGACTACTTCTTTATCTCTTCCATTTTCCCTCTACAATCCCTCCCAGACTTCTCCTTCATCTTTTCTCTCTTCATTCCACATTTTCCACCATTTTCTCTTCTCTATATTTTATTCCTCTCACCCTGATTTCTCCAACTCCACCATCCCACCATCCTCATCGTCTGTATCAACTTCTTATTCTCGTTTCTCATTCACATTCTCTCCAGACTACTTTTTTATATTTCCATTTTCCTTCTAAATTATTTACCAGACTTCTCCTTCATCTTCTCTTTTTCCATTCCACATTTTTCCAGACAACTCCATCATATTTTTTCTTCTTCTTTCACATTTTTCCGTCGTCACTTAAAACTTCATCGTCTCTCCATCCCTTCCTTCCTTCTCGATAACTTCCTCTTTTTCCATCCTTCAGTCATTTTCTTCTATTCCATTCTCACTATTCTCTTATTCCACTCGTTTTATCCCCCGAACACTTTTTATCCATCTTCCTTTTCCACTCCTCATTTGCACTATCCCTCTTCTTCTTTACCTTCCATTCCCTCTCATTTTTTCCCCGAACACTTTTTATCCATCTTCCTTTTCCACTCCTCATTTTCGCACTATCCTTCTTCTTCCATACCCCCCATTTATGTTTTCCACTTCTTCCACTCACCTTATTCATCCTCTCTCACTCAGAATGAGCATCAGAATCGCACAGAAAAGAGAAGGAAGATCCAACAAACCGATCGCAGCAAATCTTTATATCATCGGGCGGCTGAATAAATGACCACTACGCATTCACTACATACAAGTTTGCTGGCTAATTTAAATCTACCAACTCTAACCTCTCCATCTTGGCCTGTCTTTGTGCCTACATATACATACCTCCATATGTATATCTATATAGATGTGATATACATACAAGACCATGGTCCATCTACGTACACAGTCCATGTAGATATAAATATATATGAATATGTAGTCTTAGTCCTTGAAAATACATACATTTTGTAGGAATATCAGTCTATAACCCATAAGCCTTGCTCCTCGCCTTCTATGGTGACTCTAAATCTCGGCCTAATGTCCGCTCAAGGCTGGCTAACTCCCTGTGTGAATGCCTGCATTGGTTTCAGTGCATCTGTAAATAAAAGGCGACTGATTAAGGAGCATCTTATTAGTTGTCGGTTGTGTGGATGTGCACTCAAGCTGAACTTTACAGGAAGGAAACTCAATTGCATCAAACAATAAAGTACAATGCGTGGTCATCTATTAAATTAATATTGTGTCTGTATGATTCTCTCCATGGGTATTTTCAGGATGCTAGGTTTGTAATTCTTGTGCTTTGAGACTACGAGGATCATGGTTAGTAATTCTTGTGCTTCGAGACTACGAGGATCTTTTTGTATCTGTGTAAATCCATGAATAGATGGTTTAAAAATGAAATGAATTATTTGAATATGAATTGTCTGTCCTATAAGTATCAACGGACCTTGGACTCTTCGTCAACTTCATCGATGCTGTGAGATTCATGAATAGGATTTCGTCAGTTTGACATGTTATTGAATAGAAAAATATTAGTTTTTACTTTCCTTGCCCTATTACCATTGGTGTGTGTGTGTGTGTGTGGTGTGTGTGTGTGTGTGTGTGTGTGTGTGTGTGTATATGAGTGTATGTGCGTCTGTGTACACGATATCTCATCTCCCAATTAACGGAATGACTTGATATTTGGAACTTAAGGTCCTTACACTAAAAGGATCCGACACGAACAGTTTCGATCAAATGCAATTCAAGATGGTGGCTAAAATGGCGAGAATGTGGTCAAAAACAGGGTTTCTCGCGATTCTCTCAAAAACCGCTCCAACGATTCTGATCAAATTTATACCTAGAATAGTAATATTGGAAGGCTCTATCAAGTCCAATATCTGTAAAAAATTAGCAGCTCCGCCCCATCTATGCAAAGTTTGATTTTAGATTCTCAATTATCAGGCTTCAGATACAATTTAAACAAAAAATTTTGAGTGGAATAGATTGAGCATGGGAATCTCTACAATTAATGTCCAGTAAAATTTTCACCTAAAATTGAAAATAAGCTCAAAATTCGATAAAATGTGATTATTCAATTGCAAACTGTTGGCAACTGTTGATTCTATTGAATCATTCACTATGAAAAGATAGCAGACCTCGTGTGTCTACAGCGTTATTGTCCTGTCACCAGCTGGCTCAGATCTTTTGATAGTGGACTTGCGCGGGAACACTAACGTCAGGTGATTAATTTTCATAACGGCAAGGAATATTGTGTGAGTGCGCCACACCAATTTTTAACTTTATATTCAAAACACCGTATTTGTCAAACGTTTTTTTCACAATAATTATCAACGCCGATTGTATCAAAATGCCGATCCAATTCTCTTCATTTCTTCACAGATTGAATAGGATTGTAAAATTTTCAAGGTTAGTGGTCTTCCAAACGGACATTCCATCCTCGTATTTTGACATGAAATGCTGTCATGTGTATTCCTTCACATTTCATTCAAGCAACGGTCACCCATTTTTTCGTGAATTTCATCTTCCAGAATTCACAAAGTCTCAAAATCTTCTAAAGCACAAGTGAATGTGACCGACCGTTCAATCATGCTCCTTCTTTCTTTACTTTTGATAGCCAGCTTCACGTCTGATGAATGAATGCAAACTCACACACTGATTCTGAACGTGGCCAGGCGTATCCAACGCAAAAATCAGAATGACGCAAAATGCCAATCCAGGATTAGTTTTCTTCTTCTACTACTGGGTCTACTTCTTTTTCTCCCTTTTCTTCATTCGCTTCTCCTCCTCCTCCTCCTCCTTCTCCTGTTGTTCTATTTCTCATTATCCTCCTCACTTTCCTTCTCCTCCTTCACTTCCGTTTTCTTCTCCAATTTAACCTCCTCCTTTTACTTCTTCTTCTACTTCTACTACTAACTCCTCTACTACTTCCTCTCCTTCTTTTCTGTTCTTTTCATCTTTCTCTTCTCCTTGTACTCTTCCTTTCCTTTCCTCTTCTTGTCATCCGTTTCCTTATTTTATTCCTATATTTATCTTCTTCTTCTTCTTCCTCTTCTTCTTCTTCTTCTTCTAATTCTTATCCTCCTTTCTTCCTCTTCTTCTTTTTCTTCCTCTTCTCCTTCTTTTTCTCCCTCTTCTTCTTACTCTTCTCCCTCTTCTTCTTACTCTTCTCCCTCTTCTTCTTACTTTTCTCCCTCTTCTTCTTACTTTTCTCCCTCTTCTTCTCACTCTTCTCCCTCTTCTTCTTACTTCTCTCCCTCTTCCCTCTTTTGGTAGAGAGTTAGTGGGGAGGATATTTTTAATATTCTTTCCGAAGAATGGACATTGATATGTCCAAAGCTCCGCCAATTTATGTAGATGCATAACAATATAATTATCTATAGTTATTATATTACAAATTACTTTTTCATATCATATACAGTTCAATAATTATTTTCTTAGTCTATATTATGTAAATTCATCTAGAATTTTGCTCTATTGTAAGCTATTGTATATAAGTGTATAAGCCAGTATATATTGTAATCTACATAAATAAAGTACTCAATCAATCAATCAATCAATCAATCAATATTCTTCTTACTTTTCTCCCTCTTCTTCTTACTTTTCTCCCTCTTCTTCTTACTTTTCTTCCTCTTCTTCTTACTTTTCAAAATACTTTTTCTTATCTTTTTTTGTCCTTCATTTTCTCCTTCTTTACTGATTCTTAATCTTCTTATCCTTCCTTCTTTTTCTCCTTCCTTCTTCTTCTTCTCCTTCTTCTCCTTCTCCTTCCTTCTTCTTTTTCTCCTTTCCTCTTCTTCCGCTTATTTTGTCTTATTTTTCTATCTTCTTTTTCTTCTACTTCTTTTCCTTGTCTTCTGCTCAGTTTTTCTTCCTCTTCTTCTTCTCGCATATTCAACTTTTTCTCGTTTTCTCTTTCCTATTGTCGCCAAAGCATTCTGCCGATTCTGGGAGCTGGTCAGAAAGGAGGAGAAAATAATAGAACTGACTTTTTGACTTTTGCCAAACAGCGCGCCGTGGTGATCAATCATAATTTCTGAAGTCCGCTGGATGACCATGTCTGTCTCAAAACTACACTGGAATTTTGTGGCGTCATTCTGCTTCGTTCTCATACAACTATCCCAACACCTTTTCCAAGTAATCTTTGTCCGTTTTCTGTCCAGTTCTTTTCTTATATTCTCAGTATTCTCGATGGATACTGCTCTACCAGATTTCTTATTTCATTCCTTCTCATTTTTGTTTAATCTATCCAATAAGTATTGCACTTAAACGATTCCTTACTTCATTCCTTCTTATTGTTGTCCAATTTCTATACTGTTTTCTATTCTGTTTTTCTAGTAAATGTTGCATTTCTATAAATTTTCACTCAATTCAGAAATGCTGTAGTACATGCTATTTATTATCAATGTTTTTGCTGAGACTCAGACTCAATCAGCTCAGAAGTATCTTTCCACACTCACTGGTTATCATCTCGAATTGATTGTTTGAACTTGAATGAATGAAATGAATAGAGTAGAATAGAATTAATTCATCCATGTAGAATTACAATGATCTAATAATTGATGAAACAAATGGAGTGGAATAAAATAAATTAATCCATGTAGATTTACCATGGTCAAATAATGTATGAATCAAATAGAATAGAATAGAATTAATTCATCCATGTAGAATAACAATGATTAAATAATGAATAAAACGAATAGAGTAGAACAGAATAAATGCATCCATGTAGAATTACAATGGTCAAATAATGAATGAAACAAATAGAGTAGAATAGAATAAATTCATCCATGTAAAACTACCATGGTCAAATATTTAAAAATGATGTCTGTTAATATTTTCATCACTATGATATATCGTAGTACATATATATACACTATAACACAAAAATAGAACTTGAAAATAGAGATGATTTACAAGAAGCGGCGAACCTGAGACAAATCTTGTCTCACACTTAACAAAATTTGTTATCTCATTTAATGAGGTAACAAAACATAACATAAAATTACTCAACAAATGAAGTAATAATACTTCACAATTTTAGTTAATAATATATTGAGAGTACTATTTTAGAACTAGTAATATTAAGTGGAGAAATAATGTAGCATCAATCACAATACAATTGAATCTGTGATTCAATGATATGATTAGTAATAATTGAATTTGAATTGATAAAAAAATTATGAAAATTCTCTAGATAAACAATTTTGGGCTATGCATGTTGCTCTCTCCTGATTATTATTATTATTGTTTATATTATATAGATTATATTATTATATTTATGACTTGTATAAATCAATGAATGGAATGAATGTATGCTGGAAGACAAGTTGGCCGGTTGATTAGTGGATTGATTCAGGGTTCAGTTTATAAGTCAGCCGAAATATGAGATTGTCAACCTGTCCACTAGAGCTTTGCAAATTGATTCAATTGACTGAGCGCGCTTACAATTATTACTGCGGCACCGAACAAAACCGCCACAAACCAAGTTCCAAAACTTATGACAAAGTCGCAACTTATGACAAAGTCCCAACTTATGACAAAGTCCCAACTTATGACGAAGTCCGCGCGAGGTTATTCCAGCAACTTACTCACTCATAGTTGCCGACAACTTTCTGTCAAAATTCTGTGACGTTTCGAATTATAATATGGACGCTGAACTCTGTTTAACTTTTGCCAGGGGAAGTTTGCCAGTGATAAACTTGGTTTTGGGGCCGGAATCAAGTGCTCAGCCCGAGTAGACTTTGCCTGCTTTTGTGTGTGCTTCAGAAGCGATCAAGTTGTTGTATGGATGGTTTGTGATTCGGAATTGGACCGTGAACTGTGCGCCATGCTAAGCTGCTACGTATCGCGTATGTTGATTCTTAAATGAAAATTAATGCCTTTTCGCAAGAAAACAGAAGTGAATAACATAACGTTTGAAATTGTTTTTGTTTTCTTTAGTATATTTCAAATTGCATGGCTCTCATCTTGAAAATTGAAAGAAAAAGGTAAAATAGAAAGATAACTTAAATGAAAAGGTACCGGATTCGTTTCCTGGTCTGAGCACAATTTTTGGACAGTTTCATTCTTCAAAGTTCCATCTTCTATTCAGTTCTATGGAAATTATTTGCAGTAGCAGAAGTCCTAAGTTCTATTAATATAGGTTTCTTTGGATATTGGAAATAATTATCCATAGTCATGAAAGAGAAAATTATTTCAATGGAATGAAAACCTACTGTGAAACGATTTCGCAACAACTATGCCCACAGTGTAGGCTGAATAATAATAATATAATGTCAGTTACTTTGAAAAAAGTATGAATTATCCAGCTTTCTGTTACATTATTCTCGAAATTTGGGGTTATATCAATAATCAATTAACTAGAAACGAAATAACAAAAAAGTGATCATTTTTCCTGATGGATGAAAAGTTCAAACGATTGTGACCATTCTTAAGTATTTTTCAAATATTTTATGAGCCTGTTCCAGTAAAATCTAGAAATCTCATACATAGTAGACAACCAGATGAATTCATTGAATGTCATTTATATACAACAACGTCTTAAATCAAATCATGAACTCTACATAACCGCTGGACTGTTCATTTCAAATCAAAGTTGAAAGCAGTTTTGGGTGAATGTCTGTCGTTTACACCTGGTTTGTATCTATTGTCTATGAATGAATAAATAAATAAACAATAAGTGATAGATTATTTTACAACAATTCAGTGAGGCATGTATGAAGTTGATGACATTGAGATAAGACATACATTTTTATGGAAATGTTTCATCTATATCATGAATTTGGATTTATTGAACCATTAACGTAAGAACGTTTCATTCAAAATTAACGAATAAGAAACGAAGGCTTAGAATCTTTGATCTGAATCGAAATTCAGTATCTGGTTTAGAGTCTCCCTCCAAAATTCAAAACCGTGATTTTATAGACCATGACCTGAACTCCAAAGTCAACAAGTTTTACAATCACAACGTTTTGTCACCGAACCCTTGATGGGATTTTGAGAGTGTGACCGTGTAAACAGAGTGACACATTGGTCAGTTGGGCGATTTTAGTGTCGGTCCCAGTTTGTACAGCGGGGCTATTACTACGTTAAGCCAAACGATAAAATATCAGCACCGAAATCTCATTAGGGGGCTGGGCGTGATGATGTCCTTCGCTCTCAAATTTGAAACTTCACGTCTCAGAAATAATTCACGGACATTCGTCACGTCACGGGAAGGCACGCAGATGTTTCACGAAAACTTCGAGAAAGGAGTGAGAAGGAGGGAATGAAGAGGAAGAGGAGGAAAAGGAGGAGGAGTGATGACGGAAATGGTGGGGGTGGAAGAAAGATTTTGGGGCTTAGTCGATTTTCAACG
Organism: Nilaparvata lugens; assembly: GCF_014356525.2. Lineage (NCBI taxonomy): Eukaryota > Metazoa > Arthropoda > Insecta > Hemiptera > Delphacidae > Nilaparvata > Nilaparvata lugens. The sequence continues at coordinate 33,131,818 of NC_052514.1, read as the reverse complement.
CAGTTATGCAGCTGGCCGGTAATCTCTGCATAGAATTCCTGTGAGGAATCTTCCTGAAATAATATATAGGAATTCTTAAATTTTCAATTTTTTTAAAAATTATATCAACTTTTGCCATTTTTAAAATGTATAATAATATCAATTTAATTCAATAGAACACATTTCTTGCGGTATTATGATGTTGATATTGTATTATATTGGTCCACAAAAATTATTTCTTTAAAATGTGAATATTTACAAAAAAGTGATCATTTTTCCTGATGGATGAAAAGTTCAAACGATTGTGACCATTCTTAAGTATTTTTCAAATATTTCATGAGCCTGTTCCAGTAAAATCTAGAAATTTCATACATAGTAGACAACCAGATGAATTTATTGAATGTCATTTATATACAACAACGTCTTAAATCAAATCATGAACTTTACATAACCGCTGCGGACTGTTCATTTCAAATCGAGGTTGAAAGCAGTATTGAGAGAATGCCTGTCGTTTACACCTGGATTGTATCCTATTGTCTATTAATAAATAATAAGGGATAGATTATTTTACAACAATTCAGTGAGACATAGATTAAGTTAATGACATTGGAATACGACATACACTTTTCCGTTTTTGAACTATTTTCAACGACACTACAGTCTAAATTATTTGAATATTAGTTATTGAAACTAGTGTACTCAAGTGTTGAGAATGGATTTGAAAAATCCAAAAGCGCTCCACAGTGAGAGCTAGTTTTAATAGCTAATATTCAAAGAAATTTGACTGTAGTGTCGTTGAAAATAGTTAAAAAACGGAAAAGTGTATGTCGTATTCGAATGTCATTAACTTAATCTATGTCTCACTGAATTGTTGTGATATTAAGATTATTACTTGCAGTTCGTCATGGATAGTGAAATAGATTAGTATTCTTCCTTATAATATTATTTCATTGATAATATGAATTGGAATTTATTGAACCATTATCAGAGAAACGTTTGATTTAGAATGAATGAATAAGAAACGAAGACTTAGAATCTTTGATCTGAATCGAAATTCAGTATCTGGTTTAGAGTCTCCCTCCAAAATTCAAAACCGTGATTTTATAGACCATGACCTGAACTCCAAAGTCAACAAGTTTTACAATCACAACGTTTTGTCACCGAACCCTTGATGGGATTTTGAGAGTGTGACCGTGTAAACAGAGTGACACATTGGTCAGTTGGGCGATTTTAGTATCGGTCCCAGTTTGTACAGCGGGGCTATTACTAGGTTAAGCCAAACGATAAAATGTTAGCACTGAAATCTCATTAGGGGGCTGGGCGTGATGATGTCCTTCGCTCTCAAATTTGAAACTTCACGTCTCAGAAATAATTCACGGACATTCGTCACGTCACGGGAAGGCACGCAGATGTTTCACGAAAACTTCGAGAAAGGAGTGAGAAGGAGAGGATTGGGAGGAGGATGAGAAGGAGGAGGAGTGGTGATGACGGAAACGGTGGGGGTGGGAGAAAGATTGTGGGGCTTAGTCAATTTTCAACGCAGTTATGCAGCTGGCCGGTAATCTCTGCATAGAATTCCTGTGAGGAATCTTCCTGAAATAATATATAGGAATTCTTAAATTTTCAATTTTTTAAAAAATTATATCAACTTTTGCCATTTTTAAAATGTATAATAATATCAATTTAATTCAATAGAACACATTTCTTGCGGTATTATGATGTTGATATTGTATTATATTGGTCCACAAAAATTATTTCTTTAAAATGTGAATATTTACAAAAGATTGATTAGTTTTGTGATGGAGCACGCACTAGCTGGTGCAGCTCACCAGCCAGCCTGGTTTCAAGACTCCAACCCTCAACCTTCTCACCCTCTTCTAACAGAAAATAAACTTCTTCTACTACAAGACTAAACTATACCTATTTTGGACTGTGTGTAACCTCATATAAATTTGGGAGAGGAATAGCACAAGGTTACCTTATTTTCTCTCTCCCTTCCATTTTGATGACGTACTTATTGTATGAATCGATAAATCAATTGATCTTTCGTCGTCAATCAACAAGTGATGTAGCTTGAAAGTATAAATGCTTCAACCCACTTCAAGAATGCAATGAGTCATAAGGTCACTCACAGTATGAAGAGTTGAAACATCAATATTATGGGTACCATCGTTGTACTCGAAATCTAATTTTATCTCATATTATATTGTAGAATATTTGCCTCTCTCATTACTGATGAGAAATTTATTCTTATTCTAGTCATCATCTCTTGTGTAGAGGTTACAAATATTATCATTCATACAAAATCATAATATTATGCTTCCTATCGCATAGAATCATCGGTACAGCCAGAAATATTGTCTTATTGAATACGGTTTGATACCTCAGTCATACTATATTTTTGCCTTAGGGAGTAAGGAGTCGTAAGGAGTGTTACAAACTTTTGTGTGCTAACACCGTCTGGTTCGTGTGTTCGAATCTCGCCGGTGGCATGGACGTTCCCAATGCCGGTGGCATCATCTCATCAATTCATCAACGCACTTCCCATTACCCATGTACAAGTGAAACGATCATATGTGCATCATCCGCAATAGAAAATATTCAGTTCGGCAAAATAAAAACACTGTACATTATTTCTAAACTTAATCTATGATAATCAAGTTAAGCAAAAGGCTTTTTCTCATATACTGTCAAATATAGGATTCGATACAAAAGAGAAAATATTCAATAATATTTCTACAGCACCTGAAAATCATTATATGCTCAGAAAATCAACAGTGCAGTCAATAATACTGTCTTATTAAATAAAGTTTGATACCTCAGACATAGACAGATTAGCGGGGTCTACACAGTAAAAACACGACACCATGGTCCAGCAAACCCTTGCAATGCTAAAAGATTGTTGCTTTCCATTGGGAATCAACGGAGCAAATTCATCATCACTCTTATTTGAGCCTGTCTGGTATAAACAAGCCTACTTCGGTACTGTATGGCAATATACTATACCTACCCGCTCTACTATAGTTACTACCTAATATAACTATACATACAATACTATACCTCCTGATGACAAGTTGAGTCGTCTGAACGCTAACTAACGGGCTCCATTTAACTGCCGTTTAACTGCTTTTTAACCAGACGTCAAACGCTGGCTGGAAACCTGAATGAATGGTCATTGCATTATAATCGACTCTGTCCACTAGATTAACTCATTTCTGTGTCAGAATTGATTATTATTTCATAACACTCATTTAGTCTGTCTTGAAATTGCTTTATAAGCAACACGAAATGGGATAAATATAAGCAGCACAGGACACTATAGGATAAATAATATTCCCATCATGATATTCTCAATACCATATTATAACTAAATAGGGTACGTTAGCCTAAACAGTAGTTTTTTGCTAATTTATGATGTCCACATGAGCCCTAAACTTGTGCTTAGGTGATAATAAGAGGAATGATTTAATGCAGTGTTAATTATATTGTACTAGCCGTCAAGCTCGCATCGCTCGCCATATCCGTCTAGCCAGTGGGTGGAGCTCCCTGGACCCCCGACTGGATCGTCCAAAAATAATGAGATCAGCGGGCTCGCTTCGCTCGCCTGCATTTTTCATTTGAGCATGCTTCATTCCATCAGAAAGTAAAAGTACTTCCTCGCTCGATTCAATCACCGATTGATTTCATTCATTTAGTGCAGGGTCGAAAACTTCGTTAGGATATTATGAGAATATTATTGAACTCCAGTCTAGCCTTTAAAATGTTCTCACCTCAGCTAAACCTGTATTCTGAATAAATTTTTGGATATATTCCTATCAATTATAGAGAAAGGTGAGAAAACGCAAAAAAACGCTTGAAAAACGCAGATTTTGTGGCGTATCTTTGGCGTTATTTCAAATTCCTTCTAACACAACATTATTACACCTTGGATTAGCTTCTGTACTAAATTTGAACAATTTCTGTTCATTTGTTCTCGATAAATCTGAGAAAAAGCAAAAAACCGCTGGAAAACCGCTAATTTTGGGCGTATCTTTGACGTTATTGCAAATTCCTTCCAACACAAAATTATTACACCCTAGCTTAGCTTCTATACTAAATTTGAACATTTTCTGTTCATTTGTTCTCGATAAAGCTGAGAAAACACTAAAAAACGCTGGAAAAACGCAGATTTTGGGCGTATCATTGGAAATTTTTCCAAATCCATTCTTAGTGCGCCTCTAAAGGGCCAACTGAACATACCTACTAAATTTGAACGTTTTTTGTTCGGTAGATTTTTAGTTCTGCGAGTGAGTGAGTCAGTGAGTCAGTCAGTGAGTAAGTGAGTGCCATTTCGTTTTTATATACGTATAGGTGAATAGACCTATACTTGTTTCGTAATTGGAATTTATTTTTGAGTTCATTACTCAGTGGTAGCCATTTACTTGGATACATGTATCCTGGCATCTTATATGCAAGATGAGGAATGATTTTGTGTAGGTTGGTGGTAAGCATAAGAAGTGACAATTTGAAAATATCTTCGCTTGTATAACGGTTGTTAGTTTCAATTATCCCTTTTTTGAATAAAACACAAGCTTCAATTCCATCCATTCCAATGGATAGTCGGTTTTAGTGAGTTTTAGATCATTTCATTTTGATTTGAGTCATTTTCTGCTTAGAACTTGTTATCATAAAGAAAATTTGAATTTGCTACTCAAGCATGAAAAGCATTTTATTAATTCTAAATAATCAAACTACTTCTGAATAAAAAACTTAAATATTGGAAAATATTACTGGTTCAGAAACTATGATCGTTATTCCTTGTGGTCCTTCAATTGTTCTCATACATTATACAACATGCTATGAACAATGGATGTATAATATCACGAAAATATAATATTATCTTTGTTGAAAATATTCATCCTAGTTTTACTTTCATTTGTGCAGCACGACAGTCGCTTCACGAGGAATAGTCGCTGCCAGACGTGATCGAGTTCTGTGTTCTAGTAGGAGGTCTTGGTGACATTATATATAACTTATTCACAAATATATAAGTATAAGAAAAGGTCACGTGACCGCAGCATTGGTCACTTGTGACCTGTCAACGATCGCGACCACCCAACCGATGTCCGAGCTCCGGAGTCCACCTGGATTTGCGGAATTCATCTGGACTTGCTCATCTTTTTTTCATGCCTCATCTCTGCTCTAGAGTCTGGACTACTCCATGATTTACTACATCTCAACTGATAGATTGTTCAGCAAGATGTGGACGGTTTATGATGAAGACCACCGTGATTTACACACACAGATCGTGGTCAGCTCATGTTGTGACTGCTAATGTCTTTCCCTGTGTGACATTCAATGTTTAGAATATAACAGCTTTGAAATGTTTACAGGATGATATTTATTTCTCATACCTTTTTTAGATACAAGCTGTGCCTGATAGAATAAACTAGGGAATATTGGTTTATTTGTATTATTGTAAACCGTTTATTTATTTGTATCAGGTAACCCGTGCTCCGCAAGTGTCTGTTTTGAATGTTTTGAACAGCTTTGAAATGTTTACAGCACAATTTATACTTCACATCCATCTTTAGATACAAGTTGTGCCCTATAGAGTAAACTAGGGAATATTGGTTTATTTGTATTATTGTACTATCGGGTAACCCGAGCTCCGCAAGTGTCTGTTTTGAATGTTTTGAACAGTTTTGAAATGTTTACAGCACAATATTTATACTTCAAATCCATTTATTTAGATACAAGTTGTGTTTGATAGAGTAAACTAGGGAATATTGGTTTATTTGTATTATTGTACTATCAGGTAACCCGTGCACCGCAAGTGTCTGTTTTGAATCTTTTGAACAGCTTTGAAATGTTTATAGCACAATATTTATACTTCAAATCCATTTATTTAGATACAAGTTGTGTTTGATAGAGTAAACTAGGGAATATTGGTTTATTTGTATTATTGTACTATCAGGTAACCCGTGCACCGCAAGTGTCTGTTTTGAATCTTTTGAACAGCTTTGAAATGTTTATAGCACAATATTTATACTTCACATCCATTTATTTAGATACAAGTTGTGTTTGATAGAGTAAACTAGGAATATTGGTTTATTTGTATTATTGTACTATCAGGTAACCCGTGCACCGCAAGTGTCTGTTTTGAATGTTTTGAACAGCTTTGAAATGTTTACAGCACAATATTTATACTTCACATCCATTTATTTAGATACAAGTTGTGTCTGATAGAGTAAACTAGGGAATATTGGTTTATTTGTATTATTGTACTAGCAGGTAACCCGTGCTCCGCAAGTGTCTGTTTTGAACAGCTTTGAAATGTTCACAGCACAATATTTATACTTCACATCCATCTTTAGATACAAGTTGTGCCTGATAGAGTAAACTAGGGAATATTGGTTTATTTGTATTATTGCACTAGCAGGTAACCCGTGCTCCGCAAGGGTCTGTTTTGGAACTTGACAAGCTAGACGTAAAGAAATCTTGAAGAATTGAAAATATGCCTATAACCATCCTCGGTTAATTAAGAATTCATATGCAAAATTTCAAGTTAATCACTCTATTAGTTCAGACGTGATGATGCGTCAAACATAATTTTTCTATGCCGTACGTGTATAAGCCACTTTTCCCTTCATTCGAAAGCTCTTACTATAGTGAGATCCACGTTATAATGACAGTATTTGATCAACTTTGGTTTTGATATCCTTGTCTATCATTCGACAAAACCGGTGGTACTATCCATTTCTAGGTCCACAATTATGCCAATTATGTTTTTGACAGTGTAGAAATATGATTAATTAATGTAGAGAATCGGCATCGCTATTTTTCCATTTTTATTCACTGTCATTATTTATTTATTTATTACTTATTTATACATTATTAGATACAATATCATTCTCAACTATGAATGATTGGGGAAGGAACAACAGGCTTAAAGCCCAAAACTGTTCCTTTCCCAAATTTAGATAGAAATTGTCCAAAAATAGGCTATGTTTACACTACACGTTTTTTGTCCAATTTTGAGTCCAAAATATTTATAAACTAGAAATTTAGAATTTAGGAATGTTGAAAACCAAATTAAATAATAATACTTCACTAAATCATCACTAATAACTGAAAATACTGTATTAATAATTGAAAATTTTAAAACGCGAAAAGAAACTCAAACGTACTCCTAAAACAACAGCTGTCTATATTATAACGTGGACCTTACTATAGAAAGATTACAGTATTTATTTATTTAAATAGGGAAATACTTTCTACAAGTATCTCAAGCCTGGGTGATGATGAGGGGATAAATTATAATGCAAACGTTTACATTCGTGATGATTGCATGGATGGTGAGAAGAGATGATGAGTTAAGGATAAAATTGAAGTCAAGTGTCGTTATGAAACTTCAATGAACTGTTGTTAAATCTTTACTAATGAAAAACACCTTCTTGCTACTTACATACTTCTATGTAAGTAGAAGTATATTACTCACTTATATTTATATTATATCAGTATATTACTTCTATTCTAGATAGTTTGAATCAAGAAATTGGAGATTTAACTATACTCGTGTTTCAATACTATCACATTGATTTCAATCAAAGTTGAATCTAATTTATTTCAGGGAAAAATCATTAATTATGCAATAGAATTTACTTCATCCAAGAAGAAGCATGGATGTGTAATATGAACATTAAAAATAAGGCTCATTACTTCATAAATTATTGCGTCTTATACAAATCATATAATTAATTATTGTAACGCCTTGTAATGGTGCTAAGTGATAACTCTTGAAAGATCAAACCAAATTTACAGCTTCAAATACATAAACGAATCCAAATCATGTGGAATATCGAACTATTGTATTTCAATACTGATTTTCTTACAGTTTTTTTTAATTTATTTTGCTTGCAAAAAACTCCGACTAGAAGTTTCTAATGAAAACTTATACTCTTTCTGACGACTTCCAACTGAGACATGATTCCCAATAATCAACCTTCCATTTGAGCTCCAGCTACTGATATGTATCATAGTAAGTTCGAACAGAATGACATGTGCTAATTTCTGTGACACCTCACCCAGTCCGTCTCCGTCAGTCATTCACCCCACTGAGCACTGAGTACTGATCAAACAATAACTGCTATTGAATAATCGATGCTGTTATTCATGTCGTTACTGTACTTATTATGATGCTTGCTTAGAACATAATCTATCTGGCGTCATGAAACAACGTTTATATAATATACAGTTCAAATATAAGTATATAATTTCATGACTCACAGGGACCCAATTGAGTCAAACCAACACCTGTCAGGTGGTGACGATTGTAGCTACAGGTATAATTTTAGCAGAGGTTGTGTACATAATATGAGTACATCACAAGTATACAGCTATAATAATTCATGGAGCGGAGGATGAAAGTAAAACTAAGGCAACGTTCAGACAAAATCGGGCATTATTTCTGTATTATATTGTGAATCACAATAATTGAAGCAAGTATCAGAAGTGCAGTACAAGTTCTATTGATCAACTGGAGTTTAGGAGCTCAAAATCTCGACAAAGCTGTAGGTCCGGTTTCTAGAACACTCTTATTAAATATAATGGACTATTAAAACTATTGATCTGAAATAGATTTGATGGTCCGTCAAATTTGATATGTGCCCCAGAAAACTAGGCCATCATATAATAGAAATTCAGAGAATATAAGAATAATAGAAAAAAACATAATTGATTTTGGGTGAGAAGTCCTCAAGATCTCAAGGAATTTTATAGAGCACAAAACAGGCTGTACAGTACAGAAATACAAAAAAAATGTGAAAAATATAAATCTGAGTACCCTTATAAATTATTTTGTTACGACATGTTTCGACTACTAATGCCATTTTGAAAAAAATGAAAATGAAAGACTTGAAAACATCTCTCACCATACAATCAAATTGAAGAAAAAATTGCAATTTAATTTTCATTTACATCTCTAAAAACATTTTTCTGTCTTTCTTCGTTAGAAAGACTTGATAATGGCTTGATATAGCCGAAACATGTCGTGACAAAATAATTTAAAAGGGTACTCAGATTTATATATTTTTTATATTAGAAGTAGCCCTAAAGAAGAAAGACAAAAAAATGTTTTTGGAGATGTAAATGAAATTAAATTGCAATTTTTTCTTCTAATTTGATTGTATGGTGAATGTTGTGGTATTTACCCCATAATTGAAAGAATTAGACGTTTAAATTGTCAATACTACTATATATTTTGTTCAAAATCAATTGAATATTACAGAAGAAGATTTCAAATATAGTTGTATTGACAACATCAACATCTTTCAATTATCGAAGAAATACCACAACATCTCTCACTATACAATCAAATTTAAAAAAAATCATTACAATTTCATTTTTATTCACATCTCAAAAATAAATATTTTTTGTATTTCCGTACTGTACAGCATGTTTTGTGCTATATACGTTCTCTTGTGATCTAGAGAACTTCTCACCCAAAATCAATTCTCGAATTTGTATGGACATTGCAAACCGTGGTTTACTTGGCATTGTCCACGTTTCTACAACAATACTCCAAAAGCCTCTCTCACTCTCTCTGACTCTGTTCCTGGGAAGCGAAAGACGGGCAAACTTTAAATTGACTTTTCTTCCTTTAAAACTGACAAAGGGGTCCTCTGGCAGGCATCTTTGTCTTCTTAGGGCACGTTGATAATGATAATGGCGAAGCGGTCTCTTGGAGAATTTCCCCTCTTTTCACTTCCCCTTCCCATTCATCCTCCTATTCTCACAACTCGTGACCATTCTCCTTTGATCTAACTTTCCTCTTGTCCACTTGAGGTACCCACAACTTTTCAACTTCGTTAGCTGGATGTCGCTGCAGAATACGTGTTGTATGGGTGAGGTAGGCGAAGCCCGCAGATTTAATAAACGTGGGAGTTGTGGAGGAGTGAGCAGCTGCTGATAAGACATGAATGAAAAGCACATGGACAGATATGATTAATTTGTGAATGTCGAGGCTCGAGCGGTTCAGATTGATCTGTGAACAAGTACGTAGAGAGGGTGGGCGTATAGTAGACTTAGCAGAGACGGGAAAAAGGGAATGAAATAATTATTATTGATAATATGATTCCCCAACAAGAATTTTCTTCACATATTGAACCAATTTCTCGATTTTAAAAAATATATTCAATCACACTCACTAGACAGAATTCATCAATTAAATAAATGATTATTGAAAAGGTTATGTTGATTCAACCAAATTTTAAACTTTTTTGTCCAATTTTTGTTCATTAGTTTTCAAAGTTGAATTTGATGAGATATAATTTTCTTCACATATTGAACCAATTTCTCGATTTTAAAAAATATATTCAATCACACTCACTAGACAGAATTCATCAATATCATTGAATAACTGATTATTGAAAAGTGAATATTCAACCAAATTCTACGCCTAAAATGTTTTGCCCAATATTATGTTCATTGGTTTTCAAAGTTGAATTTACTTTCCATTTCCATTTATTGTATAAAATACTATAATCATAATACAATTATGACATTGGAGGAAAAACTAGGCTGAGCCTGTACTATTTCTCTCCAAAAATTTTGATAAAATGTTAATGTTGTCCAAAAGATAAGGTTATGTAATCTCACACTGCTTCGTCACTTGATTTTCGGTCCAGGAATGATGATTTAAAATTTTGAAGGTTGATTTTATACTCTAAATGAATCACAGAATGTATCACAATAGATTAAAAACTTGAGAAATATTGCACTTATTTGAAAAATTTGAATACAAAATCAAAAACCTACTCACTATTTATTGAATAGATAATTTTGATGCGATATAATTCATCCTACTCATCAATAGGCTTGTAATTATGACACTTTTATCACAGCATGATAATTGATCAATAGTAATAACTGATTTTGAAAATGAAAGGTTGAGAAGTCAATGAACAAATAACTAATTTATTCTAATAATATATTAATATTCTAATTTATTCTAATATCTGATTAACATTGGAGTAGAAAATTGTGGAAATTTAGTTAGACTGTAAAAATATTGAAACTATTTATTCTCAATAGTTTTTCATTTTTTTGAAATAACTTTCTAATTATACTCAATAGAACATTGATATTATCTACTAATTTCATTTTTGTATGTATTATAAATTTTTACTAATTTCAATGTAAAAGACTTTAATCCTATATCACTGAATTGGGTTTGTAAATAGTAATCAATACGCAACAAGCAACTAATAACTTATACCCAAACACATATCATTTATAGTGGGGTGTATATTTATACATTGAATCATCTATGCCTATTAAGAAATTATTCAATGCATAAAACTTCATTGTTTTAATTGTATTAAATGTTATAGTATTCTTATTTGTATTGTAATTGTTTTTGATGAATAAACTCTGATTTGATTTGAATTATTATACAGAATGTTAACGAACTCCCTACAATACTCTAGGCCCTAGAGTATTTATAATATAAATGATTGTGCAAAGTTTCAATTTCGTATGTTTAACCATTATTCAGAAAAAAATGAAAAAAGCAAAATTGCCGCTGTGAGAGTAACAGGACACTTCCGGACAATTTAGATATGATATTTAGATATGTCTCTTACCCAGGAACAATGCCCTAGAGTTGGTAGGGAGATCGTAAACACTCTGTATAACTGAATTCCAATAATGGAAATTATAATAAAAGGTAAAAAAAAAGTAAATTCGTATGGCTTTTGTTGGTGGGGAGTCCCTTGCGGGAAGGTCCCACCGCCTGAATATATAATTTAAGCCGTCAATGGGCCTTACGACTGTCATACTTCAGCCGGGACCGACATTTTAACGTGCCCATCCGATAACACGGGAGTGATCTGGTTAAAAAACTTTTGGTACTGGGAGGGTTTGAACCCGGGATCTCTATGCTGCTACGCAGGCACTCTATCCACTAGACCACGGATCACTCCTATAAAAGGTAGATTGTTATAACTGTATTTTGGAAGTCAAGGCTTTAATAAAACTTAAAATTTTTGTAGTGGTGACTATGATACAATCATCAATGATGTTGAGGAAACTCAATGGTTTGGAGAGAAATCTGAATCAAATTTGAGATGAATAGAAGTATGATTCGAATTCTCATTTGAACTTCCACCATGACACTTTCCCAACAATAATAATTATAACGGTTCATTGTTACAGTGTCCTATAATTATGAAAGTTCAACTAACAATCCGAAATTAAACTATAACTATGCATTTTTGAAGTATGTTGAACATAGTCACGAGACTCTGTTAAAGATGCTCGCTACAGTTGAATTTTGATAGTTGAAAGTCCGGATATAGAAATCGTGTTGATTATGCTGTACGCACAATTTTGAGCGTAGCTATGATGAATCATTGTAAAACTGTATCTACAATAAGTAAAAGGAAAATAATACAACTTCCTAGGGCAGTCAGAGATCGTGAAGAACGAATTCCATATTCAACTCTCATGCTTTCGGAATTTGTAGATCCTCGAAAACCGTTCTAACATTAGAACTCTGTGTACGGATGGGAAAAAGTCTGAAATAGTAAAGTTAACTCATTATCAAATTCAGTATTGAAGTTCCTAAAAGTTCTATGAATTATGATGGATGGTAAAGAGGTTATTATTGATAGAGTAGACTAGGCCTAAATCAATTCAATATAATACTCTCGTAGTTTGTGTTCTGACAACATCAAATTCAATTTTTCCTAAGAAAACTGTTCATTACTCATTGATTGCTCATCCCGAAGAAGTGACCCAACATTATTATCATATCCGTAAAAGCAGGTCTGTAAGTTAAAATGTACTTCATAATGCCCATGATAAAATGTTTTATTATCAAATGAGCTTCTCAATTCCTTCCAGAAATTTCCTTGCATACTCCAGTGCATTTGTCGGCATCATTCTATGATTCCTGTAAATTATGACTTGTTTAATTTCTTCGTAATAAAATCACATTGATTGATTCATACAATAAGCACATCATCAAAATGATAGGGAGGGAAAAAATAAGGAAACTTTGTGCTATTCCTCTCCCAAATTTAGATAAGGTTACACATGATAGTCCGAAAAAGAATAAGTTTTGTTGTTCATTTCACCAAATGTTCAGTCCTTAATTATTTTCACAAAGTAGGATTGATTTACTTTCTTCGTCGGTCCCGGCTGAAGTATGACAGTCGTGAGGCCCATTGACGGCTTAAATTATATATTCAGGCGGTGGGACCTTCCCGCAAGGGACTCCCCACCAACAAAAGCAATACGAATATACTTTTTTTTTACTTTCTTCGTAATAAGATCACAATGAATATTATTAGTATTTTTTGTCAATTAACTTACTTGGTAATAAGGAGATCACATTGGTTTCAGTACTTCAAGAGACATCATTATCCATTTTCACAATAATGTACATCACAACCTTCCTTCTGAGATGTTTCGCATCCTACTGGTATGCTACCAGTTTATCGGTGGAATGAGTTATTACAGTGTCTGTTCCTCCATAATGCGCCAAGTCCCAACAGAATAAATTGGTAGATTATAAATAATCGGTATTGGTATAATGTCCGAGCCGGCTACTGCTTTTGTAGCATCAATTAACCTTTAGCCCCAACTTCTGAAACTTGTTATAAAGGCGACAATAACCCTATCGAGTCCGGTTACTGCTCCAAGTAAAGGTGATAGAATATAAATTGCTTGTTTCCATAATTATATTGCTTCTTCCTTGCTGTTCACACACCTATAGAAGATCTGAGTTATCGTACAGGTTTCTGTAGAAGGCTCAGCGTGAGTTGGAGGTGGTTCAAAGAATTTTCAGAAGAGTAAAATGCATGTAATTAATTTGAAAGTGTTTGTTTTGTTTGGAAATTCCTGAATTGTTGAGGTGAAGTTATGAGGATAACGATATCTAGAATGTGACTGAATTTTGGATCCTGACAAATCTATTGAAATCTAGGGGTAATAATAAGAACAGCTGGGACTATCACGATTCCCAGCTAAAACGCAATGTAGTGTAGTAATTGAAATAGAATATGATGCGAAATAATATTAAATTAATAGCTCATTTTCAACAAAGAACTCATATTATTTATGTGTTTTCACTGAAGCAAGAAAGCATTTTTTGGGAGAAATCCTGTTTGATTCCATGTATTCATAAATAAATAGTTTAATAAATAAATCAATAATAACAGGCTTTTATTTTAAAAAAGAGATCATAGAACAACCAATCTATCAAAGTATCGATACTCCCTGATAGAAATTGAACAATATTCTCACTTTCATGTCTTCAATATAATTCATAAAATAATATCCATCATTAAAACCTTATTGTCCGAGCGAAGTGAGGTCTAAGATTCAAGTCGACGGTTTTGCATTTTTCTTTATGTTTATATGATTAAATTTATGTTTATATGTTCCGCATTTACAGCGAAACGCAGCGATAGATTTTCATGAAATTTGACAGGTATGTTTCTTTTTGAATTTCGCATCGACTTATACATACGTTTTTTTGAAATTTCGCATCTTAAGGATAATACAAAAGGAAAAGGAGTCTCCATTGAACGCCAATATTACCGTAAAAATCAGACTTTAGAATTATTCATCATAAATCAGCTGTCTATTTGAAATGGTATATTTCGCACCTAGGGCCGAAAATGAGACTTTTCTGGCTCGAAATCGGTTTTTAAGTCCGAGGCCGTAGGCCGAAGACTAGAAAAGATTGAGAGCCGGAAAAACATTTTTTCCCATGGTGAGAACGTTATTTTTCGCCACACAGAAAAATAAACAATATAAATATGAGAATAATTGTTTATTAGACACTTCCGAAAGCAAAACAGGAAGGTCATAGCTCTAGCAAATCTGAGGTAATCTGAATATCAGGAAATTGGCCAAGTATTTTTATTTTTTATTCTGATTTGTCTAAATAGCCTAAACGATTATGTTCAAGTATGTAAGAGGTTGAGTTTATACTTTTTATTCTTCCAAATGACAATAAGATGATATTATTATAAATGTTTTGATTCTTGAATAATAAACACAAATAATGAAAAGTTTTTTGATCAGCTGTTTTAGCACACTTGAAATTTGGCCAATCTGAATGTCAACGTCAACAATGCTTGTTGTCGTTGACTTTGGAAGTTTAGGTTAGAAGTTCTATCCTACTCTGAAAGTCGAATTTGATTAGTTTATAATATATATCTTATCTGTATTTTATTCATCCAAATAAAATGATAGTATCTTATTGCAGAATAATTATTCAATTCTAGAAGCATAAACTGATTCCGTTTCATAAACCATTTTGTAAACACGTTCACATCGAATCAGAATCAGCTGACTTCAAGGTTATTTTACAGCCCTAGGGCCGTAAAACTTTTACCGGCCTGGTCAGAAAACAATCATTTTCGGCCTCCATATGACGCACGAAAACCAGCTCATTACATCCAAGTGGGGCGGAAAAATCTTTTTTTTTCTGTGAGAATTGAAAATTGAGTTTCAACCTTCTTCAACCTCAAAATTGTTCCAGAAATCAGATTCTTAACTTAATTATGTGTAATGCTAGTTCGCCTCCATGGTGCACATTGGGTAACGCTAAATGGACTAGCAAATGATGGCGGTCAGACAAACTTATGTTCTCCTGACCGAAAACTACACAACATCTCAAAGAATTTTGAAATATACAGTTACACTGTATATCTAGTCATTTGAGACTCATGAGCTATATATATGTTGTGTATCTGCCATACGCTGAATAAATAAATGTCTAGTGGACTACCCGTAATATAATACTACTACCCGTACTATAATACTACCGTACCTGTTCAAAAACATCGAACATCTTGAAAATTTATCTTTCCATCAACGTATACGATTTTTTCTGGACATTTCAAATTGATAAATTATTTATGAATTTTTGAGAAAACATTACACAAGTCAATGTAACTTACTGAGCGCGAGATCTACTGTTCACGGAGCTACTAGTATAATATAAAAACATGATATAAGATGGATCATTTTAATAGATGGACTATCATTGAATTTACTATCCATTATAAAACTATCATTAGAAATTTACCAAAAGGTTATGATACGAAGAGAGTCCAATCAATCGTTGTTGTAGGAAGTGAAAAGGAACACATGTTATTCTCACAGCTTTAACAAGATTAGAGTAGCACCTATAAAGCAATCAGACCAACTATTTCAATCAATGATCAACATTATCCTTCCTCCAACCATAGGTTCACTTTTTGAATCATCCTTTTCACTCGTTCCTTCTAATCCTCCTATTCCTTTCTCCCTTCCTCTATCTCTCATATATTCTCACTAATGCTCTGTCTACTAATTCATTTCCTTTACAGTTTCTATCCGCACCGCGCTTCTGATTCGGCAATAGGACGGCTTCAGAATTTAGCAGCTGATTAGAATGGAATGGTCAACATATATTGCAATCAGATATTGACCGAGCCTCAGGCTGATGTTATATCAACACATGTCCGAGTTCAAAAACATAGTAAACGATTATTGACCATTCATTTTTGGCAATTAGCAAACCATCATCTTGATTTTTACTACCAAAAGACATTTTTATTGCTGCCTCTGAGCTCAATAATAGTTATATTCCAGGTTATATGTTTAATGGCTACATTCACAATCACACATGGAAACGAAAATCAAATAACAGTAGTAGTATGCAATACAAAATAATCTATATCGCATCTTCATTGGCCGAATTATTCAGTCATACATTATGCTTTAATGTGGAATAATCGTATAAATATCATGATCATACATTAATGAATTTTATTTTTCTAACAAAGTATTTGAATAGTGCAACTTAAATATTCAATATTATAGGAAATAATTAGTACTTTTTGTAACATATAAATGTCGAAACTAGTCGTCTATAATTGAAGAAATATTTCAAGGGTACTATTTTTTTTCTCTACAACTTTGGTTTTATTCTTCAGTTATTACATTAGTGTCATTTGCATTGTAAATAACAATAAATAAAAATAATATTCTTGGAAGGAAATGTATTGTATGAAGAATGTGCATGTGTTCTCCACACAAATCACTACAAAGGTCTTATTCCATTGACATCTTTTTTATCTGATTAAAATCATTATACCTAGTCCACGATTGAAGTCAGATTTGAATACGGAAGAATTATGTAATTACGTAATTCAGAAATACGTAATTCACGTCTGAATTACGATTTATCAATTGAACAACAAATTCATAGCTTGCTACAGCTTTCAAAGTTCAGTTTGGATTCAGACAAACATAAACTGTTTTTCAAAGGTTTTTGTAATCACAGTTTAATTAACAAATACTTCTTCAATTTTGATAAATTACCAATTTTGAAACAATATTACAAGCAATATTCTTGATATAAACTTTCAAAGAAAGCATTCAATCATCTAAATCTTAATAACCGAATGTGGAAGCAGTTTTTTAGCAGCTTAGCAGGTATAAAAAATTAAAAAAAGTGTATCGGAAACCGTTATTGGACTCGCCCTCTTCCGATCGATAGTTCCGGTGATCCGGGCTGCATTTTTAAGATTTTTTAAAATAGGGGTCTGTCGTAAGTAGAAAAAACTAGCAGTGTGAGGGGTGGTCTGGACTCTCAAGAACAGAATAAAAAAATACTTTCCCATGGACTGTACAAAGGAAACATTTCAAGTCGCTTGATTTTTGGTGACGCTAACTGCGTTGTACATGTTTTTTAAGGTGAGGTTTGATGGGAGATGTAGAAAAAAACTCTTTATGCCTGACCAGAGTCCAGAGGGAATTTTGAATGCCGTGAGAAATTGTTCTATGAAATCTCTTTTATGGAGTGATTGTTCACCAAAAAGTTAATGCATTCTTTTAATACCGATACTTCCATGGGGAATACTTGAAATCTACATTCTTCTCTGATGAAAAAATATAATTCACTTACCTGACATCAAAACATATCTGAAAACACAACTGAAACATGTATTACTTTCCAGTATATGAATAAAAATTTGGGACAGGAACAGTTTTGTTCTGTGCCTATTGGTTCTCCCCAAATTATTCTGATGCATAATATTGCGTATCGTTGAATGAATATGAATGAGACTGGGAATTGTCATTTACACCTTCAGTTAATCTTGAACCATTAGGATATTTTTTGTTATATCAACAGCTCATACAAATCAAGACAATTGGAATGAAAGACAATAGAAAGTGATGGCTTACCCGATTCAATATAGGAGCTACACAAATAACAGTACTTGATAATATTGATCAATACATTCAATCTTGGAAAAATATTGAAACGATTCTTATATCAAAGGAGTTATTATATGAGATACTTGATAAACTAATATAAGAACTGTCCTAATATCAATTTTGTATCTTCTTCTTCTTCTAGTGCGTCTCCTATCGGAGGTGCGCTATCAGCACAGCAATCCGGATCTTATTCACTGCCGCTCGAAACAAGTCGTAACTGCTGCAGTCAAACCAATCCCTCAAATTTTTAAGCCAGGAAACACGTCGCCTTCCAACACTCCTTTTTCCGCTGATTTTTCCTTGAACTACAATTTTGTATGCTCTACTCCTAAACCTCATGAAATATATTCATCGGCGCCAATCAATCTTGCAGTGAAATCTGCAACGTTTCGATTTGGTTATCTATGTAGTCATTCCTTATGTTTTATCAAGCAGATAAAGTCATTGAAATAGATCACATGCATCGTTACCTATAAGTACTACGTTGCCTCATTGGCAGTATATAGAAGTAGAAGTAAAATCACTTCGCGTATATGGGTTACTTGATTCAAATGAAAACAATATATAAACTTTTAGTGCATTTTTATTAAAAACTTTAAAATATTTTAAAGACTAGTTTCAACCATAGGTCATTTTCAAGTTAAAATATAAAAAATGTTAAATTTGTCTATAGTGCGGTCCACGTTATAATGACAGTATTTGATCAACTTTGGTTTTGCTATCCTTGTCTATAATTCAACAAAGCCGGTGGTACTATCCTTTTCTAGGTCCACAACAATGCCAATTATGTTTTTGACAGTGTAGAAATATAATTAATTAATGCGGAGAATCGGCATCGCTATTCTTCTATCTTCATCCACTGCCATTATAACGTGGACCTCACTATAGTATCAATTTGTTTATTTTTCACATTTTAAAAGTGTACTAAAAGCTTTTATCTATATTGTTTTTATTAGAAGTAGAAGTATATAGAACTAGAATCAGTCCATATTGCCTATTCGTTGCCTTATAGTAGCAAAGGCAAGATTTGCAACAGTAGTCTATTTTCCTCTGAAATCAGTGTGACTCTCGTGCAATGAGAACCTGCCACAGTTTAGCAATACATTGAAGATACACCATCACTGCAGAAAAGTGAATGGTCGTTTAAAGTTGTTGATCGGCGACGCTATATAACTGTAGTAAGATTATGAACATGACGTAACAGTGTCTGAGAAGAAAATGAAGAAAGATGAAAAGATGAGGGAGAAGAATAAGATGAAGAAAAAGAAGAAGAAGAAGAAGAAAAAGGATAAGAAAAGGAAGAGGATCTACTCACCACTCACGACAAAGATGGGGCACCAGTAAAAGTGACAGGAGCGTTATGCTGTCCCAATCTTTATAGATCTCGCGAAGGCGTTTGATGCATGCCAACTGACCGACACTGCACTACAGTGAGATTCACTTCATTTTGTCAGCATTACTTTCCAGAACAGCACCAGCTCCCCCATTCAACCAATGCTGACAGTTTGCAGTGGAGATGTTTCATGTCTTGCAGGCAGGGATCTTCTCTTGGTCCCCCGATCTTTTTTATTCATCTATTTTTCAGTTTCATTCGTGCGTCACTTGCAACATCATCCTCCTTTTTCTCCTCATCCTACTCCTCCTTCTACACCTTCACCTTCTTCTTCTTCATCTCTTTCTCGTCATCCTCCTCTTATCTTTCTCATCCGCGGTCTCTTGTCTTCACCGTTCTGTGGCCATCCAGAGGCTGCCTAATTGACGGGATCTTCACGTAATGATGGATCGTTGAGCGCGTCACGATACCTTTACACTAGTTCTCTTCAACTTTGCACTGTTCGCTTTCTGTATCATCCTTCTAGATCCTCGGCTTCAGCTACTTCCTCATCACTTTATACCCTTCTCATTTTTCCATATCAACACCTTTTTTAACTCTTCTCTACATCACATCCTAGATCAAGATCCACATGTAATATCTGTCCTATCCTTTCATTCTCCTCCCTCTAATTCTCACATTTCTTGTTTATCGTTTCTTCTTCTCTCTATTCATTCACTACTTTTCGTCAAAGTCATTCAATTTCAGGTGTTTTAGATCCATGAAATCAAGCCGGTAAACAGCTGATTGTAGAAAAAATAAACATATGATTCTCATTACAGCATACTATACTGTAATAAAATGGTGATTTGAGTGTGATATTTTTATTCTGTTTTCAAGTCAAAATTTAAAAATCTTAGTTTTCGTTGTTTTTGAGTGAAAATGGACTAAATTTTAGTAAAGTGAAATCATAACCCTATTTTGGACTTTTAAAATGTTACCTATCTAAATTTGCGAGAGAAATAGTACAAGGAGTATCCTTAGTAGTTCTCTCCAAATCAGTGTTTCTTTGTAGAAAATATAAATAAATAAATAAAATAATAAATGAAATCATATGTTGGCTTTACAGTCGAGTATGTTTCCTAGTTCCGAATAAGGAACAGCAAAACTGGTACAAAAACCGCCATTTAGTGCTCTAGGTGGAAGTTTTGTCAGCTATAAGAAATTCCTGATTCGAAACTTGTAAACTAGGTTATTTTTATAGAATGCATGTAGTAATGTCAGCACAAGCAGGTAATGTTTTCTGTTTCTCAACTATTCTTTTCTAGATTATTATGACAAAAGATAGTGTAAGTTACTTGGACGTGAATGTCTTTCGTAGTGCTCGAATGGAATTCTAGTCTCGGCTGACGCCTCGACTAGAAACATCATTCTCGCCTGCAAAAGGCCCCTTCCCGTCCTTGTGACTCAAGATACCTACTATTACCATCTATAACATTCCTTCTCAAACACTCCACTCATATTTACTAGTCTAGTTCCTATAGAACAATTCTCATCCTCATTAATCAACCTCTTCATTTTCCATCAACTTATCTTTCTCCTGTTAATACTTCCACATTTTTTTCATTTCCTTCTTCCTATTTCAAATCTACTGATCAGCATCATTAATTTCATCCGTGTTCATTCCTCAAAATATTCCCATAATATTGAATTGCCTATCTGTCCTCTTCCGATATAATTATTCATTCATATTCCGATATATTAATAAATAATTTATTTTGTACAAATGAGTAAATGAATAAATAATTTCTATCTTTTTTTGTTATTACTTCATCGATTGCTTATACATTCTCACCTCATACTTTCTTTGCTCTAAGTTCTTTCTATTATTATAAATTTTCAATTAAATTATTTTTCTATTATTCTCACTATTCCTGCACCATATTATTTTTTTATTCCCCATTTCCCTAAACCTATGTTTAACTCCATCTGTTTGTCAATTTTCTTTTTTTCCTTCGCTGGATAATACTCTCCCTTCACATACTCCATCTCTTCTTCTTCTTTTCCACTTCTTTCTTCTCATTCTTCAATTGTTATTTTTTTTCTTCCCATCCTTCTCTCATTTTCCCCTTTTCCTTCTCCTCATTCTTATCCCTTCTATTTCTCTCCATCTCCGTCTCTCATTTTCTGTCCCTCCTTCAAAAAACGCTAAGTACAAGGCAGTAGTATCAGCTCGTTCCTGTCCTGATTATTTACTCTAATGATTTATAAATATAATAACACAGCTTCCACCTTTCTTTCTCTTCATAACATTCAACATTAATCCTATACCTATATTCTCTCGAATTCATGTATCTTGGCACCTATAAGGGGTGCTCGACTACAACTCTAGGCTAGCTTGCACCTTCCCGCTAAAGAGATGCTATCTACCCAACCTCGTTAACTATGCTCACACCTCTCTCTTGTAACTACTGTAGCTATCGTTACATTATAATTATGTAATCGGTTTGTTTTTCAATTAATCAATTATTGGAAACTATTGGAGAAACGTAAGTTATCGTTTTGTGATAAATTATGTTATCGGCTTGTTTTCCAAGTGATTAATCAAAGGAGACAATTGGAGAAGTATCCAGTCAAGGATTATTATAAAGATTCAATTTTTTTTGTGAGGGCTACTCATAGTTATGTGTCAATTGAAGAGCTCCATTCCAAAACCTTCAAGATCAAAAACATAATTTGTTGGCAAATTGGGAAAAACTGTTGCTGAATCACTGTATGCTCTGTGCCAATGAATTCTCGCGGGAAGTTAATTCATCATTAGAATGAATTAGAAGATTGATATGTTTCATTTGAAAAGTTGTTATTCAATTTATCTAACCATTTTTTGTAAAAATAAAACTGCGCATGCGCAGAAACATAGCATGGATTGGAAGAAACGATTAGTTGACTTGACAGGTTTTGGAAAAAAATAATGTTTGAATGGTGATTACAGCTTTAAGAAGCAGGTTTTGGCAAGAAACACACTAGCAAATGATAAAGTCATATGTTTTGATAAGATATAACCTGAAAAACAGAAATCGGACTTAGTAGGTTTTGGAATGGAGCTGAAATTTGAAAAAAGGGTACTTGGATTTTTTATATCAACATTGTTATCAAGATATGAGTTCTGTACAGTGAAGAGTCTAATTTACTGAATATTGATCAAGAAGATTGAAATGTGAAATTAGCATGTAAGCTACATTGTCCTGTGAATCATATTTATTTGAAATACATTTGGTTCATCTACCTTACTCCGATTCATTGATTGACATGTCAAGACCTATTAATTCAGAATTATTTGAACCAAATTGAGAAATCAGTGAAGAATCTAATTTACTGAATATTGATCAAGAAGACTGAAATGTGAAATAAGCATGTTAGCTACATTATCCTGTGAATCATATTTATATGAAATACATCTGGTTCATCTACTTTACTCCGATTAATTGATTGAGGTGATTGTCGAGACCTATTGATTCAGAATGATTTGAACCAAATTGAGAAACCATCAATGAAATATACACATCGAGTATTTGTGCTAAGAAGACCCATCTCTGAATCCTCCAGGCAGCTCTAAAGAGAAGGCAACCCTTAACTCATTAGTTAATTTCAAAAAATAGTAGCATATTCTGAAATGATAATACAGGATCACAACAAAACTCAATAAAATTCAGCTAGCTCCTCCATTGTACAATTCAAGATAGAATCATCAATCAGAATCACAAATCCTAACTTTTCCCAGATGAAGATATTTATTTCCTTAAGTTTTAACTTTGAGGTTTTTACACTGAAAAAAGTCAGCAATCGTCATTTTAGTGTTGGAACTTGCTGAAACATAGCAGTTCGTAATGGATCAAGAAATTCAAGATATTTAGCCTACATTTCATTATATTTCAGACATTTCAACAGATTTTTATTTAGATTATAAAGCTCTGCAGCAAGTTGAACATGTAGTTCGATCATGTAGATAAGCTACACACTCATTATAATACATACATTACATACATTCCTCATGTATTACATACAATCATTCATGTTATTTCATACATTCATTACATATATTCATCATTATACATACCGTATAATACTAATATAATAAATTCATATTAATGATACTATTGAATATTGGTAACAATGGTGTTGAATTACAGTACGGTGATAATTCTCACTATTATATACGGTTATATTATAGAAGAATAGAATAGAATAGAATAGAATAGAATAGAATAGAATAGAATAGAATAGAATAGAATAGAATAGAATAGAATAGAATAGAATAGAATAGAATAGAATAGAATAGAATAGAATAGAATAGAATAGAATAGAATAGAATAGAATAGAATAGATAGAATAGAATAGAATAGAATAGAATAGAATAGAATAGAATAGAATAGAATAGAATAGATAGAATAGAATAGAATAGAATAGAATAGAATAGAATAGAATAGAATAGATAGAATAGAATAGAATAGAATAGAATAGAATAGAATAGAATAGAATGAATAGAATAGAATAGAATAGAATAGAATAGAATAGAATAGATAGAATAGAATAGAATAGAATAGATAGAATAGAATAGAATAGAATAGAATAGAATAGAATAGAATAGAATAGAATAGTAGAATAGAATAGAATAGAATAGATAGAATAGAATAGAATAGAATAGATAGAATAGAATAGAATAGATAGAATAGAATAGAATAGAATAGAATAGAATAGAATAGAATAGAATAGAATAGAATAGAATAGAATAGAATAGAATAGAATAGAATAGAATAGATAGAATAGAATAGAATAGATAGAATAGAATAGAATAGAATAGAATAGAATAGATAGAATAGAATAGAATAGAATAGAATAGAATAGAATAGAATAGTAGAATAGAATAGAATAGAATAGAATAGAATAGAATAGAATAGAATAGAATAGAATAGAATAGAATAGAATAGAATAGAATAGAATAGAATAGAATAGAATAGTGTCTATTGAAAACAACAAAGAAAGGATCAATATAGAAAGTGATCAATATAAATTTCTGATATTTTAAAAATTTCTAAGTTTTGAAAGTTTATTTCTTCAAGGTTTTTTCGCGGACAATCTCTCATGGCCTGTCGACCGTATGAGGTACTGTATACTGTTTTATTATGTTATTAATTCAGATATTTCTAGCATTACTGTATCCTGTATTATATTATATTTTATAATCTGTTGTAATAATCTATCAAAAAAAATTATTCAATTTAGTTGAAATGAAAGTTGTAATTCAGCATGGTAACATCAGCATGCCTTGAACCTCCCCCACCAGCTTCTCATTCAGAGCAAGCTTCTTGGTTCAATCTCCGCTCCTTTTGTGCTACAATTTGTTACATAGTCCGAAAAACAAACTCGAAACTGTATCATCCACCGTGATGTGAACAA
The DNA here is from genome assembly GCF_014356525.2 of Nilaparvata lugens. Taxonomy (NCBI): domain Eukaryota; kingdom Metazoa; phylum Arthropoda; class Insecta; order Hemiptera; family Delphacidae; genus Nilaparvata; species Nilaparvata lugens. The sequence goes on along the minus strand of NC_052514.1, from coordinate 33,106,806 downwards.
AACTTTCCCCGTCGGATCAGAAGTATTTTTTCTACTTTTTACATGAAAGGTGTTCTTGTTACTTCAGCCACCCACCCTGAAGGCTAGTCTTGCCATTCAAACGTTCCTTTTCTCTGTCATATAAAAACAAGATTCTCATGTCCTTTTCTTCTCTAACTGTTCTTGTACTTTTATCCGGTAGCTGCTAATCTCGTATCCTTCATTCACTCCAATAAAAGCGAACATGACCACTGCGTATACAACATCACTTTGTCGCATTCAATGTCAATGGACTAGAATTTGATCCTATCGAGACCAGGGAGAGATTCTTGTCTGCTCACTTTCTTGTTTCGTTATTCTTCGACATTCTTATTATTTCTTTTCCTCATTCCTAGCAACTACCCGACAATGCGAAACGTATTATGTTTGGACCTTAGTTGCAGGTGTAGACAAAAAGTGGAGGAGGAAATAAAAAATGGACAGTTCATCTCGTGGGAACGAATCAAACATCCAACAAGCAGAGAATATGATGTGTTGGTCTTTTCAGTTTGATTAGCAAACTAGTCTGAAGTCCCTCTACTAACAGTAATGAACTTACTATAGTTGCTTGTAAAATTATTGAAAAAGTACAATAAAATTATCACGAAAAAGTGGAAACTTTCATCTATTCGAAACCTTTTGAGCTTGATAGGAGGAACGAAATTCTATTCAAAAATGAAAATGATATTATGTAGTTGAGTGCGTAGGAACGAATCAAATTGTACAAACATTACAATGACAGTCAGTGAGTTTTTTTCGGATGAATGTTATCAAATAATCACCCCTTAAGATGATGTAAATGTGAGTTATGATTCGAACTTGCCGACGCTTAAGTTCTATAATTTTCAGCAGAAGTAATCGAAAAAATCAAAACAATTTCCTTACTTTATGATTTTGTATATGAATAAATATTGTATTTTGTATTTTCTATATGAATAAATATTATTTTCAGTTTCAATTCCTCGAGAGGTATTCTAACGTGACTGAAATATGACACAAAAGGAGCATTCTTCAAGCAGCATTCTAATTACGAACTCTTGTAGAACTGATTATTGAGAATTAATCTTGAATGTAGACTATCTATACTCTAATATAACTGATAATATAGAATAATATAATGAATTATCCAGAAATTATACAAGTTCTCAAATTTCCAGAAATTTTCTTCTCCTCCAACCCTTGTAATGGAATACAAACTTTAACAAGAAGCCTACTAAAGACTTTGAAATATTCAACAGAATAAGTTTCACTTTTCTCTTCTTAAGTAGGCTAATCTCACCATCTCTGTTACTCCACAATCATTGATCGAAAATATCACGATGCGAAAGAACCATAGCCCTCAATAAGGTCACACCAAAATCAAGATGACTGATTACTCCTTGATTTATACAACTATCCCAACAATAAATTTCATTTCAAAGAAGCAACAATCAATTTCACCGGACAAGTGTGAAATTGCAATCAGGTTTCAAAAAATTGCGCGCTATTGTCTGCTCATGCGCGTACCAAAGCTACTCACTGTCTTTTTCAGAAATATAATAAAAGATATTATGAGGGTAGAAGCGGGATGTGAAGAATGAGATATTCCATCAAAGTATAACCCTCATCAGGTTACCTTTTGTTGGCCATTCGAGAGAGAGAGAGTGAACGGAGAGGTGAGAGGAAGAGGAGGGACGAGAGAGAGAAACGCAGATGTGCTCTCAAGGGTCCAGAGGCTATGAAGGAAGTCGCCAATTTAACACACTCTGAAATCCCGAAGGTATATCTATATTTTCATAGTAATGCTATAGATTTGATCATAGCTGATAGGATGCTGTGATCCAGAGAGAAAAAACAACCCCTTAAAAAAGTCCCGTAAAAAATATTCTCACCCCTGAGCTTTCTTGGAGTGGTCGGTTGTTCTCAGTAGTTTACTATCCAACAGAAAACTCTCTGGCCATTTCTAAAACACAGACAGGACTCTACAACACTGACCTCCACAACAAAACACTATGAAAATATATACAAAAAAAATTTAAAAAATCTTATCCAGCATCCGTGAGAAAGAGTAGTTTTTCCCTGGATCTATTTTTTCAACCGGATCTGTCTGTGGATAGAACCACCTTACAAGTTCAGAATAATGGAACATCTGAAAAAACCCTGGACAAACACTGAGTCGGCCCCCTCAGACCGTAAGGATCTGGTTCATTGTCTTATTCAAATAGGTTTTTAATTGTTCAGGCGCAAGTATGGAAGGGATTAAGGATCGTTCCCGAAAAAAACAGCAGGTAGTTAGAAAAAGTGCACTTTTTAATCAGTTTTTATATAATATCCTGTGGCCTCAGGGTGTTATAGAAGTGTCTTCTCATGGTTGAATATGTAACTAGGTCAAGTACAGTTTTTTACTGGGTTTTAACCGTCGCTTATTGTCTGCTGGTTTATTGTGTCTTGTTTGCTGCATAAACCTCCCTTAATAGATGAGGTAGATTTCTAGTGGTGTGTAATTTCGATCTGTAATTTGATTATCAGTATAATATATTATATTATTGTTATTGCACTATCAAATAGAGATAGAATTGAACTCCAGAAAATCTGTTCAAGGAAAACTTCTCCCTCATATTAATAGTTATTTGTGCAACTAGTGCGCAAAGTGACAGTTTGCTGCACCGAAAGAAACGTTTACGCCCGAGCCGTAGGCGAGGGCGGAATGGTTTCTTGAGTGCAGCAGAGGAACTTTGCGCACGTATTTCACATTAAGTTTTTCCTACAGTTACCATTGAATATGAAAAGTGGGTAATTATGGGTAAAATTGCCTGAAATGCATCAAATGTTTTTCTGTGTAATTTTATTATTGATAAAAACCTTAATTTATTGTCAAATTGAATAAAAATGTTGTCCTTTGTTATAATGTATAATAGTAATAATTAGCGCGTTGTGCTTGGTTGCACCTCTGCTCACTATAGCAGCCACAGCAGTCACTGTTACCAACTTCATTTTGATTTTGCTGCACTGTTGCTCCATATAACCTACTAAGTATTTTGCGTTGCCATGTTGCAAATCTGGAGTGCAGAAAAGTTTTTTCGCCACACTTGGATGTAATGAGCTGGTTTACGTGCGTCATATGGAGGCCGCAAGTGATTGTTTTCCGACCAGGCCGGTAAAACTTTACGGCCCTAGGGCTGTAAAATGACCTTGAATAACAGCTGATCGTGTCCGATCCCGATCTCACAAAAGTCATAGAGAGATAATCTCATAACGACTGTAATAATCTATATAATTATGTATCGTGAATCGCGGTATTATGTCTATAATATATTTTATAAATTACTGTTTAATAATTTAATATTTATTGTGTTTTTGATATCAAACAATGAATACAATGGCTGCATTGTCCATTGTCAGAAAGGTACGTATCGCAAGTATTTAAAAGTGAAGAATCGAATTTGAAATCAAAGTACAATAATTGTATCAATATTTAAAAGTGAGGTAGAGTAATAATTGTTTCTTTTTTATTATCGAATTCCACTTCTTAATGCAATACAATCAACTATAATAACAAGAAAATACAGCAGAGATCTGAAGTTTAAGGTAAGCCTACTGGTGAAACTCAGCCTTGACTAAAAAATTCCTAGTAATTTTTCCGTAATTCATTATTAAAACTTTTAGATAATTTTTCTTTAATATTGAACCATATAGAGAAAACATTAGGCCCACTCAAGATTGAATCTTCGAATGTTTTCTCTATGATTTCAGAGCAATATTTTGTTGTGAAAATGCCGGCAAACCGGCTTCAAATTAATATGCTGCTATACACTATATTATAGTAGCCTACATACGTTACCTGACTTAATTCAGAGTGAAAATTTTATTGTGAAACAGATAATAATATTAATTTTAATAATATAAGTCATGAGCCAAAGTCTGTTGTACCTTTGACTATAGAAAGAACCTTCTTCTATAGAAAGAACAACCTTCTTCTATAGTCAAAGGTTGTACGCTTTTTAGGAGTAAAGTAAACTTTTTTAGAAGTCTAGTTTACAGTATTACGTGTATGCTAAGAGTTATCAGTCAGGCCTCTTCCTTCAACAATACCCAATAGCCGAGAGCGTTGAGGCGTAACTGAAATGAAGTTCAAGTGATCATTGATAATCAAAAAGGAAGGAATAGGAACTTTGCGAGATAACTGATATATTTGTAGTGTATGTGTAACATAGGAATCAAAGATTTGATTGATTTCACGATCAACACCCATGCAATCAATTTCAATCTACCTTCTGTTTTCAAAAAGTAAATGATGGGAGATTTTTTGAATTATTTCGATAGAAATGTAATAAGTAGGAGGATGGAAGAATACAACTTCTCCAATGTTTACGTTGTGAATTCGACAGTAATGTTCACTAAGCTTATCAACAGTATTGATGAAACAATATTCAAATATAGAAATGATTAGTTGAAAATTGAGAATTGATCATTTATTTAATTATTCATTTGTGGATACAAATTATAAATCATATAAATATGATTGGGAAAGAATTACAGGCATCGCCCAAAACTATTCTATTCCCAAATTTTGATACTGCATAACAAAAAATAGGTTATGTTCTTACTGCTGGAAATTCAAGTCCAATTTTTGTCCACACATGAGCTGAAAATTTTTAATTTGGAAGGATTAAATCACCAAATCATAGTCAAATATTACACTCAATTATCATCATCACACATTGAATAAATAAAGATATTCTAGAAAATTTTGAAGCTTAAAATACACACAACTTCTCACTAAGCAGGAATTAGGAGAAATAATTTTATAATGGAGAAAAACTAAACAAAAATTCCAAAGTATGAAGACAAGAAAACAAAGATGAAAAAGAGGAAGAAGAAATTATCGCATGCGGCCAAAGCAGGAGAAGATAAGACAATAAACTATGAGCGAATTTATGGGAATCATGACTGGAGGACAAACAGTACTGCAACATGCTCATGGAGGCATGCAAACTTGCTATCAAATTATTACTATATATCTACGATATTATTATCACTATAAACACGTCGATCTTTCATGAGAGAATATTACTGTATGGTATGGATGGGTAGTGAGATTCCCTTTAAACTGTCAGGGTTTCTTATGGATAACACTATGGAGGTTAATATTTAACTAATGCTGCCATTTCTGTTAATGCTGCTGAACTGTCAGTATTCTGTATAAAAAAGACTAAAGTTTCTCATTGAATGAATGCTGTAAGAAAGATGTGAATCTTAATACAGCACCTTTAGTATGCGTGATGAGTGACGGAGTATCCTCCAATTCAACAGACGAAATTAGCACGGCAAGGATAAGGTGTGACGTCACACTTTGACAGGAGGTCAGTCGTGATTTCAAATTAATTACCAATCCACGTAGCGCACCGCTGACTGTTAATATCTCTATCCAGGTTCCCAGAAATCAGTAGATGTCACCTGGAGGAATAGTTTCAGATCTTGTATCTGGGTTGTTCTCGGATTAAGATAGAGAAAATTGATGAGGAAAATTAACGAGAACTACTATTCCAGAATTATTTGAGAAATGGGAGGACATTGATGAGGAAAATTAACTAGGACTATTATTCCAGAATAATTTGAAAGTTTTCGGATTAAGAAAGAGGGAAGATGAGAGAATTGATGGAAAGAATTAATGAGATTAGTAAGAAAGGAGGGAAATGCTAGAATGTGACCGAGAAGTAAAATAGGCATATCAAATTATCTCTAAATATAAAGAAAATAAAAATCTCAGTACCCTTTTTTGAAATATTTTATCACAACATGTTTCGGACATTTATGCAATTTTCAAGTGATATGAAGTAAATAAATAAATACTACTGGAACACGGCATATAGAAGATGACGGTAGGTGTCATGCGCATGTTTGTGCTAAATTTCCGGTGTAGCTGACGTCATTTTATATCCGATCATCTTTTTTTAACAAATAAGATGCATAAATTGTCAATATGTGTTAAAAACGTCGGTTGGTGGCGATGACACAATCTAGATCGCTGGCCACGGCGCACACATTTCGTGACCCCTACCGTTTTCATCTAAATACCGTGCTACTGGAAGATTCTTATTCTGATCATATGTTAGTGTATTCATATCATGTTTTTATGAACTAGGACTGTAAATTTTGGGTTTAAATCGCATGATTCTATCAAAAATGGGGTTATTGGTGTCCAATTGGATTAAGTTTATTTTATATCTGTTTAATTTTGCTGCTTTATTTTCTTTATATTTATATTACAAGTAGCCCTATACAGAAAAGAGATACAAATTATCTCTGTCATTTTCCTATCATAATAATGGAAAATGTTGGAAAAGCAAAAGGATCAATAACTGGCCTATTATAATGATTCATTAGAATGAATAATAAATAGAAGTAGAGAAAATTGGAGGAGGATAGAATAAAATTGTGAACTGTAATTATTATAATATTATCATGATGAACATTCTAATGAACATATTACAAGAAATTGAGCTTCTTCAAACAACAGGAAATTGAGGAGTTATTGATAGTTGTTCATGAGATACCCATGTTGTACTATATCTTACATGAGAGTATTAGTTTGAATGTTGACGAAGAACATGTCATGATATTCCTCAGTTGACATTTGCCCTTTGAATAATGTACTTTCATCATTTAAAGTTCTCCATCAATCACCAGGTAAGTACTATAAAATCATGTAACTACTAGTTCTGTGAACAGTAGACCTGACGCAGTATTCTCATCCACAAATATCTGATTGAAACTATAGACCTTATGGAAATACAGCAATAGACTGGCTTCTCCACACATCTGTGCAATCACTTGTCAGCTGATTTATGATGAATAATTCTATAGTCTGATTTTTACTCTAATATTGGCGTATCAAGGAGGCTCCTTTTTCCTTTTATATTATCCTTGAAATGCAAAATTTCAAAAACCCTTGTAAATACGTCGACGCGCAATTAAAAAAGAAACATACCTGTCAAATTTCATGAAAATCTATTAACGCGTTTCGCCGTAAATGCGCAACATATGAACATTTAATCATTCAAACATTTAAACATCAAGAGAAATGCCAAACCGTCGACTTGAATCTTAGACCTCACTTCGCTCGGTCAATAAAATCAGTTCTCTTAGTAAATTGAACTCAGATTTGGAAATCCATTTGCATTCAAAAATTCAAAGCATGCATTTGAAAACATGTGGATGAAAGCCTAAAACATTAAATATTACGATAAAATTTATTTATTGTACTCGAATCATCTTCATTTATAGTATTCAGAGAAGAAATATTGAATCAATCGTCCATTTAAACCTAATATAAAATCTTTAGAGGAGAAATATCGAATCAAACGTATACAATCAAATTGTATATGAAAGCAACTTCATTCATTACTTTGAATTTACTGTGAATCTATTTCAGTGATGATAGCTAATAAAAATGATGAGAATGCATACATAGAACTCTTTCGAATAGAAATTCTTTATGTGGCCTTTATATTACTAAGAGTAAACTATCAATGTTTGCTCATTTTCAAGCATAGAATTTCAACAGTGCAGTCGAAGAATTTTAACAGTGAATTACCCATAACAAGTGCGTTTGTAATAATTGAATCGCTAATTGCAGGAAGGGAACATGTCCAGTTTCCATAATTTTACAGGAGAGACAAAAAACTTATTTAAACCTGAATCTAAACCTGTAGTAAACGATATATTCTAAACGTTGTCAGTACAATGATTTCAGTTGGACATGTATCCTTCCTACAGTAAACGATGTATCTTACATTAAATAGTTGATTTTTTGAGAAAAACAATTTTTGAAAAAGTTGGACATGTTCCCTTTCTGCAATTAGCGATTCAATTACAAATTTAATATTTCAATTATTGAAATCTTTATTCCACTGCAAATTCTGCTGCGACTAACTAGACATCTGCATCCAGAACTCAGGTGTTGTGGAATCTAGGATACATTCTCTGGTCAGGTGCATTCATTTCCGACCGAAAATCTCGAACGTTCTCACACTCATCGCCAAAAAACGCTTTGTCTCTCTGTTCTGTGGGGTAATCTGACCATTGTGAGGGTAGTTTCATCCGGAGGCATGTGAATTTGATCCACCGGCGAATTCTAGGCAGGATGGATTCCTGCCCTATTAACAAAAATCTTCTATACCTGGGTTGCACCCTTTAAAAAACCGGAGAGAGAATAAAACAGCATTGCGAACTACGGAGAGAGAGAAAGGGCTTTTTTAGAAATCATCGGGCTCTACCCTCAGATGATTTTTTCTCATATCCTTCCTCTATGTCGTGGCTGCTACCCCTCCCTCTTCCGTTTTTTAGGCACCGCTTCACCCCTGAGGTGAGTATCTTCGCTCTCTGTTTATCTTCCGTTCCACCCCTAAGGTGATCTTCTTTCTCTCTCCATCTTCCGCTGTCTTTCATCATAACCTCTTGCGAAAGATTGACCGTGTGGCCTTCCTGCACATAAAAACAGCCTTCTGCTAGCCATCTGTTTTTTAAGGAGATGCAACCCTCCGCGGTCCTCTCACCTAGACCAGCAGGCAAGCCCCATGGGCCGCCGGAGCCCCTCGTCAAAAAACACCCGACCCGTAGAGCTACACTTTTTTATCCCACTCGCACACGCGCTGACACACACATCTTTCATACACACAAAACTTAAAATCTGTCCATCTAGGCACGCAACCCTCTCCCTGGACCCTCTCTTTCTCTCCCTGGACCTCTATCCTCAGGTGCTGTCCATGAGAACAACAAGACAACAAGCTGTTAGCCTGGAATAAAATTTGGGTGCCTGTACTTTTGAAAAATAATCAACAATGTTTGGAGAGGTTACCTGTCTGAAGGCAATTACTCGCAGCCCTCCATGTGACCCACATCTGTTGCTTAAATCCATTTTTCGGCCTTTGAATTTTTATAACGACCGCTCATTTGATTTTGGAACGTCCTTTGTGAAGTCGTTACGTTGTTGAATGGGGAGATTTCAAACGTTAATTTATTTTATGAGTCATTGCGAACATTGAAAGAGTTTGAATTTACAGTTGTTCGATTGTGTTTTGTAGGATTCTAATAACCAAATCCTCATAACTTCCATTTATTTATTTGCCAAAAACAAAATACAAAAAAGCTTTACAAAGAATAAATATAAGATATGCTACTGCACTCAAACCAAGATACATAAATTTATTTAATTAGATATAATAACGAAATGATATCCTTAATATTCTGTAATATTACTATATTACTATACCTATTCTGTACTATGTATAATGAACTATTGTAATTGTGTCGTTGTGAAAGCAATTTTTGGGAGAAATCCTGTATGCTTCCATGTTCTTCATAAATAAATAAATAAAAATAAATAAATATTATAAATAATAGTTATAAAATGAAGATTTAATTCATGTTCACATGCATAAGAGTACAGTAGGTGAGGCAAAAACACCGGCAAAAGGAAGATTCCTTGTGCGCCAGTGTGAGTCGTAAATCAGCTTAATCAGGGATGTAATATAATATTATAAACTTGAATTTAGCGTATGAAGTGTTCGGAAATATAATAATAATATGTAGTTGATTATTGTATAAAAGTCAACGATTTATTCAATCATCATTATTAATTGATATGATTTGCTGATTTCTGTGATCAAAGAAAAAACAATAATATGAGACTCGTCTACCATTCATTTTGAATCCACTATTATTAAGATAAAATATTGAAACAAAGATAAGAGTCACTCAAAAAGTATATCCTCGATTTTACTGGTAATTATCCATTCGATGGTTCTTCTTTTGAGCAATGTAATTCTTCAAAATTATATTCTTAATATGTGAATATTTCCTATTTTATTTAAAATAATGCGAAATATTTCTCCTATGTTTAGTTTTGAAGCATCTATATTTGAAAATCAGCTTTGTGAAGATACTTGAGGACTGAAAATGTAGTGAAGTGAGCAACTACAAGACTTGACCTATTTCGGACTATGTGTTATCTAAATTTGGGAGAGGAATAGCACAAGGTTACCTTATTTTTTCTCTCCCTATCATTTTGATGATGTACTTATTGTATGAATAAATAGAGAATGTAACAAAATTTCAATTAATATATTCAGTAAAGTAATCTAGAGCTTTATTGATTAATTTATTAGCTAGGTAATTACATTTTATTATGATCAATATTCATGAAACAGAAGTATCACAAACTAGAAATTTGAAGTACTTCTGTATTTTTATGTTCAATGTATTTTCAGTGCCAATAACATATGAATGATAATGCATTAGATTGAAATGAATATCATCCAAGAATACAAACTCTTCCATCTCAATGGAACTGTCGCATTTTTTCTACATATACTGTTCAACTAAGGATGGATGATTCTTGAATTTGTATTTCTCCATTCAGAATCTTTGTAAAACGTGAATGAATAATACCTATTATTTCGAATAATCAATCACCTAAATTAATAATAGGCTGAGTACGATAAGCCATACACTTAGAAGTAATTGACAATATTGTATTGCACTCTAATTCAATAGAAAAGTTCTCCTATTAAGCCCCGGTTCAAATAAACTTACAACATTTTAGTTACATCAAATTAACATTAACATCTTAGTTAACATTTTGAACGAGAATTTCACGTTTCCCAAAACAACCCCATAGTTGAACTTTGAACATCTTCCTTCCCTCAGGAGGAGGCAGACCCAAAAATACACGCCTAAAAGTAGACAACAGCCAGACCATAATATATCTTCAACACCCATCCACGGATGTTGGTCTGTGTTTACAGTCCGATTCACTTTATTCTGTCAGCATTGTATGAAAGGGAAGCATATATGCTATTCATATAGGGGGAGTGCTGACAGACTCCCGAAGTCAAAGCAACACAAGAGCCAGGACAGACCTGTAGTGAAATTAACTTCAAACTGTCAGTATTGATTGAATGAGATGCATTGATGTTTTTATATGAGGATTGCTGACAGTTTTCCAAAGTCAAAACAGTTCAAGAGCCAGGAAAGCCTGTAGTGAAATTCACTTCAATTTGTCAGCATTGGATGAATGGAAAGCATTCATGTTATTAGATTGGGTGTGCTGACAGTATGAAGTGAATCTCTCTGTAGGTCTGTTAGGAGGACTAGCTTGCGCTGCTTTGATTTTAGTGTTGGCTACCGTTGCGCCGTGAAAAAGGGGAACGGCAGACTCAACATGTCTTGGGTTAGACCCAGGCGGTCTTCTTTCAAGTGCAAGCAAGGATTTGGAGACGAAAACTTGAATTCAGTGGAAGAAACTGATGAGTCTTGGTTGTACTGGCTAATAACTCAGTCTATAAATAAATAAATTGATAAAAACAATATAAAAACTTGTAGTACGGTACACTTTTATTGAAACATTTTCAAAACTTTAAAACATATAATAAACTAGCCGAAAGGCTCGCTTCGCTCGCCATATCCGTCTAGTGCATTTTTCCGTGATAAGTGCATTTCAATATTCAACTTGGTGCCAACCTAACAAAGTCAACTCAACTTAATGCCAACCTGACAAAATTATTAATTTAGTTACCAGTTAACAACTGTTTCGAAGAGGTATTCTCTCTGAATTATATTTCTATATTAACATATGGTATGGACATTTTTCAATTATAATTAAGAGAATAAGAAGAATAATATATATGCTAAAAGACGAAATTTAAACCTTCAAAAACCACCCTTAGAGTTAAAATATTGCCAAAAGATTTCTTAGTGCGCCTCTAAAGGGCCAACTGAACATACCTACCAAATTTGAACGTTTTTTGGTCCAGTAGATTTTTAGTTCTACGAGTGAGTGAGTCAGTCAGTCAGTGAGTGAGTGCCATTTCGCTTTTATATATATACAGATAAATATATAACTAAAATTCAGAAAAGTGAAATCATAACCCTATTTCGGACTTTTAAAAATGTTATTTACATTGGAAGAGAAAAAGTTCAATTATCCTTTGTTTTTCCCTCTCGGTCAGTGCTTTATTGTGAAAATACTAAATGAATAGAATAAAAAATGGAAATAAGCAGATCGTTTAAACCACAGCATGCCATAACACAATTATTTATGAAAGTATTGTGGGATTATATAATATAAAGTATTGTTTAGTCAATAATAGTTGCAAACTCTTGACAACATTGAAAACGTCAGATATGTACAATGAAAATAATTCTAAGTGCCGGTTGCACAAAGCCGGTTAAATTCTAACCGTAATTGATTTCACGAGAACCAATCAGAGAAGGCGGTTTCTTTGATAATAAGACGGTTTCTCTGATTGGCTCTCGTGGAGTTATTCACGATTGAAATTTAACCGGCTTTTGTACAACCGGCACTGAAAGGTGATAGATGAAGTAAGCATAAGAAAGTCATTGTAGTTTCCTCAGAGAATTGTGAAATTTGATCATTATTATTGAATTAATTGCTATAAATAAAAATATGTATCGGAAGAGATATCATTGTTATAATTTTATTTCTCTACAATTCCGAATCCATGATACATCTTTGACAGGACTAGAAGGTATGAAGTGTTTGTCAAATTGCTCTATGAAAAGTATAACCATGATCTGAACCTAAATTATTAGCCCTTCCAACCAACTTTTCAACCAAAAACACGCCTTGAATTTTCCCATAATTTTTTATCGTTAATGCTGTGCTACTGAAGTAAACCAACACCTAAACAGAGTCCTCCCTCAAATATAAACAACTCTTTCCTAGTAGATTATTCAAAATATCAACAACAACACCACTGGAAAGAACTGTACTTGTAATTTGCTGCATGCTGGGTTGAAGGGTGGATAATAAAGAGTAAACCTTACCTTTCTCAACTTATTTCTCACACATCATCAAAATTACGACGTCTAACACTGTTGCTCCTCCTCCTCCTTCTCCATCTTCTTCTTCTTCTTCTTCTTCTTCTTCTTCTTCTTCTTCTTCTTCTTCTTCTTCTTCTTCTACTTCTTCGTCACCTCCTCCTCCTCCTCCTCCTACTCCTCCTCCCCCTTATTCCTCCTCAACCTTCTCCTCCTCCTTCCCCTCCTTCTCCTCTTCCTCAACCTCCTCCTACCCTTCCTCCTCCTCCTCCTCGTCTTCTTCTTCTTCTTCTTCTTCATCATCATCTTCAACCTGCCTGTACCCTTTCCTTGTATGTTTACAATACTTCTTGGTGTGACGACTCAGCTACTGGGACAAGAATGATGGACGATATTGGGAAACTCTGAAGTAGTTGTGAATGAAAACTTCAGGTTATTTCTTCCGGGCGTCTGCATGAGACAACTCACTTCATCAACTTGTTTATTATTGTTTGTTATAATTAGTGGAGGTGACTGGTTTTCTTCAACAATATTATCCTCGGAGACTCTTGGCCTCATCTATACATCTATATAGAAAAGAGTTGATTATCCATCTTGAAAACCCATTGTTAATGTTAATATTAATATTTGTTATTAATATTTGTTAATATTAAACCCTGAGAATCTTGGTCTCATCTATACATCTAAAGAGTTGATTATCCATCTTGAAAACCCATTGTTAATGTTAATATTAATATTTGTAAATATTAAACCCTGAGAATCTTGGTCTCATCTATACATCTAAAGAGTTGATTATCCATCTTGAAAACCCAACATTGGAGTAGGTTTCTATATCAACATTCACTTCAACTGTCAGAATTAGAAAAATGAGAAGCATTTTATAAGAAAGGTTTACACTTCAAATAGAATCATTGAATCTCGCCGTAGTCTCATTTCACTTGTAAAGTAAAATTGAAAAGTTTACTTTTTGCTTGCTAGTCACTGATTAATCGACCATAGTGAGGTCCACGTTATATTGTCAGTATTTGATTAGCAATTGCTATCCTTGTCTATCATTTAACGAAGCAGATAGCTATATCTCTTTCTCGCTTTGCTCTGTTGCCAGATCGTTTTTTAACAATGTATAAATATAATTAATTGACAAAATATTTAATCTCGATTATAAAAATTCATTGAAAAATATAATTTCTTGCTTGATAACATGTAATTGATCATTTTAAACGAGAATGAATACTTTGTTAATATTAATGTATATAATGTATAAATATAATTAATTGACAAAATATTCAATCTCGATTATAAAAATTCATTATGAAATCATTCAAAAATATAATTTCTTGCCTAATAAAATATATTTCATTATTTTAAACGTGAATGAACAGTTTGTTAATATTACATCAATAGTCCGGTATCACTCACTCTCCATTGACAAGACAGAGGTTCAGCAACGTTGTTCTCCTATCTTCCTACTCTGCCATAACACCTGGACTCGCTATAGGTACCCTCAATAGTGGGTGAAATTTTAGAGCACGACTCCACATTTCTTACACTTCACCTTCTTTATTTTCTCTTTACTTCCCTCCTGGGTCAAAAATAAAGGCAGTCATTTTATCCTATACTATTAAACAAGCAACTTCTGTTTTTATGTTTAGATGTTTGAATGATAAATGTTTAGATGTTTATATGTTTGTATTGCACCGGATCTCGAAAACGGCCCAACGATTTTCACGAAATTCAGAACATAGTATGTTTATAATATAAAGATTCGATTGCACTAGGTCTCATCCCTGAGAAAACTCTCTGAAGGACATTAAAATGATAATTATTATTCATCCATGGGAAAACAGCTGATAATAATTATTTCGTCGTCTGTTGGTGATGGAAGTGAGTGAGCGAGTTCATGTGAGACTGTGTCAAAATTATGACTCAGCTGTTGAACTTTTGTAATCATTGAATACTTAGTGCCGGTTTAAAAAAGCCGGGTTATTTTCAATCCTGATTAATTCCAGTAGATCTATCTTTTTGAAATGGTCTTCTCTGATTTGGTTCACGTGAAGTTAATCAGGATTAAATTTTAACCGGCTTTTGTGCAACTGGGCCTTTGTAAAGGGAATTTTTGCATTCCTCTGGAAATTAAATTCAATTTACTGTGATTAGATGGAACATATCTCTATGAATGTTATTACGTATAATTTCTTCTTTCGTAATAATTATTTTATTCTTTTGTACTCCAGAGCGAAGCTCGGTCCCCGACATTTCTATTCTACTTCTTCTATTATTTCGGAGTCCTATCAATCATCTGAAGTTATACAGTCGATAAGAAGACTTATTCTTATTTCATGCTAACTGTCGTTTGTATAGAACATATTATTCATTTATTGCAATCATTCAACGAAGCTCCAAGTTTTCTAACTTTGAGCAGCAAAATACTTCTAATCTCTTATATTAATATTGAATAATGAGCTACAGAAGCCCTTAAATATATTATATTTCATTCGCACTCATAAATAATCTCTCTAACTTATCAATATCATTTTCAGTTCTCACTCCATACTGCATCACTCATAATTTCGCCTTGTGACGCCTGCAGCCTCTTAAAACGCTAATACCCATTTTCTAATGCGTGGCAGCGTAGCGGGACCATTGTCTTGAGCCAAATATTCAAACCAGAATTTAACCTTCACCGCTCTCACTCACACACACACACGTCTCATAAACACACATCTGCAGTGTTTCTCACGTTTGTAGCAATAATAAGAATGCAGAACTACTTTCTACGGGGACCACAAAGGTACAAACAGAACACTGCAAGTTGCTTACTTGTGCGGTGCTTGCAAGTTAAGTCCCATCTGGACTTAAGTAAGTACGGTGTGCATGCTTAACGACTGGACTTAAAAAAGGAAAAGTAAGCTATTATACTTCTCTAATACTGGCAGTACCTCTATCTTTTACGAACATGTATATACAAGTGTTGCTAATTTCCATAGTACACTACTTTTCTTCCTTGAAAAGAGAAGAAAGCATTTCTTCCTCATATAAATTTCACTTACTTGCATTATTATAAGAATCCTGTGTGAATTTAATTACTGTTCAACCCACCTACATGAACACTAACATTAATTCATCATGGGTAGTTTAAATCAACGTTAGTCTACAACTTCGAGTTTAAATATGATCCAGGGCATTACTAATTTTTCATTATTCCAAATAACTTATTCTACCTACCCGAACAGTCATCATTTTTACCCATACTACGAGAATTTCTCGAAAAGTGCAAGCGTTATATCTAGGTCTCTGTCCAAGTTAGAGACTTGTTTTGTCATGTTGGTCACTTATAATGACACATTTTTATCTCTAATAAGTTAACGTTATGACCAATGCTAACTGAATTTCATTGTCTCAAGTTGTAATGCTTTAACTCTCTAATCATGATGGTCCATAAAAGTCGACCACCCGAGAGGAATTAATATTCTCACGCTTTCTTTTGCTGTATCATGGTATTTGTGGAATTTACAATATAATATTTGAATTCATGGTGGAGTATTAATTTTTAGGCAGATTTCAGTTTTCGTTCAGCTTTCTCCATGCACACAATTTTGTTTGTCACCACAATAAATGTGAGTGAGGAAACGATCGTGTGATTTTTATGGAAGAGCACACTTGTATTGTGAAAACTAGTAGTTCTGTGAACAGTAGACCTCACGCAGTATTCTCATCCACAAGTACCTGATTGAAACTATGGACCTTATGGGAATACAGCAATAGACTGGCTTCTCCACACATCTGTGTAATCACTTGTCAGCTGATTTATGATGAATAATTCTATAGTCTAATATTGGCGTATGAAGGAGGTTCCTTCTTCTTCTTCTTATATTATTCTTGAAATGCAAAATTTCCAAAAAACCTTGTATATACGTCGACGCGCAATTGAAAAAAGAACATACCTGTCAAATTTTATGAAAACTATTACCGCGTTTCGTCGTAAATGCGCAACATAAAAACATTTAAACATTAAGAGAAATGCCAAACCGGCGACTTGAATCCTAGACCTCACTTCGCTCGGTCAATAAACTGACATATAAACGGACTGGAGGAGAGATGTTATGAATCGATGTATAGGACTTGTAGAGCACAAGCTGGTCATCTTATAGATTTGATGTAATAATCCTGGTTAAAATTAACATATTTCAAACTGATTTAGAAACGTCATGATTTGAGATCTAAACCTCATATCAGGAGTCATGATAATTACGTTTCAACCCCTTAACACTCAAATATTTATTTGTTACTTTCGGCAATCTGTTCATTTGTCGAATCAAAGCAAAAGAAAACTATGACCATAACAAAACTCCTCATTTCTCTGATAGAACCTGAAGACCAGACTCCAGAGTCCAGATAGATTTGCATCATCTCATTTTGCTATCAAAGTTCGATTTTCCCTTAATTGATTCGTTTTTGGGAAATTGTAACGTACTCAAAATGGAAAGCTCTGAATAATTTTAAATTGTTATGAAAGAAGGGGCTGTTGATGTTGGCGATTTGGCAAAGATTTCAAAGGAATGTAAAATAATCTGAGTTCTTGGAGGGACCCTGTTAAAAGCTCCGGGGCTATGATGTCAATTTTCAAATTTAGTTGTCCAATACTCTTTAGTCATTGCACGGAAAATTAAGCTTGTTCGAAATTAATTCTCCAAACAGCTCTGTCTCACATTTCCTCGTTACTTGACTATAGTGGAAAATCACTATTTATTTATTATCTGATTAGAAAGTATTGTGTAATTTTGATAAGATAGAGAAGTCAACTCGCTAGTACTGAGACTCTAATCTTCAAGTAAACGGTGCAAAATGATGTTGAAAGCTCTACAGTAGCCTATTCTGTCGAGCGTTCAGAATCCCACAAATCGTCGAAAAAACAACCAGATGGTCTAATTCTGTGTCTCCGGCTCGAATCCTTTTCAGAAGTTTTTGTGGTCAGACGCATTAAATTTTGAAAAAAATCGGTCCTAACAGATTCTTCGGTCGG
The DNA here is from genome assembly GCF_014356525.2 of Nilaparvata lugens. Taxonomy (NCBI): domain Eukaryota; kingdom Metazoa; phylum Arthropoda; class Insecta; order Hemiptera; family Delphacidae; genus Nilaparvata; species Nilaparvata lugens. The sequence goes on along the minus strand of NC_052514.1, from coordinate 33,088,943 downwards.
ACCTCTAACTCTTCCTGTACCATGTGTCCCCCATCTTTTAACAGCACATGTTACCATATACATCAAACATACACAAGCACCACGAGGACTCATCAGGGGCGAAGCTAGTGAGGAGGAGAAGGAGGAGGATGAGGAGGAGGAGGAGGAAGAAAAAGAAGAAGAAGAAGAAGAAGAAGAAGAAGAAGAAGTAGAAGAAGAGAAGGAGAAGAAAAGAAAAAAAATTATCAAAAAAGGGAACTTGGACGTTTCTCTAAAAATATCGCCCCTTTGGTCGTTCTCTTGACTGACTGAATGTTTGTAATCTTTTCTCGATTGTTGTGTGTGTGTATGTGTGTTTGGGTCTACTGATGTTGTATATGAGCTTGAGTGACATATACATATCATGTGGTCTCCGGACGGCTTCTTGTTAAGTTCAATTTTTTTTTCACAAGAAGTGTCTAGTGATGCCTTCTCTTGGGACGAAAGTGTTTACATGATGTGGAGTTGCAGACGACAGACGCTAACAGCAAGGGAAGATCCTGGAAAGATGGAGGAGCAAGTTGGTCACCTCATAATAAACTCGATTTAGAAACAAGAACTCTTCTTGATTTTATTTTTTCCATGTTTATCGATTTTGAAAATGACCATATCCGTGTTAGTATTGTCATTGATGATATGATATTATGGAAAATGAATCTGTATACCTGTTGGTTATCGACTGATATCCAGCAAACATTGCATGAGCAAATAATGTATTTTATTCAATTCGTGGCTCAGAAATGGATAACGAGTCAATATTTAAGTACCAAAGTCGTCACATGATTTCCAGCTGCCAATTTATTTCTATTCAATTGGCTTGTTCCAATTAAGACAAGTCGTTGATTGGATTCACATGCGGATAGTAATACAAATATCAGAGAATTAAGAATAATTGAAAAGAGATAGGAATAAAAGTCAAGGCTATTCTTGATTCAATAAACTCGATTTAGGAACAAGAACTCTTCTTTTCATGTTTATCGATTTTGAAAACGACCATATCCGTGTTAGTATTGTCATTGGTGATATGGAATATAATATCATCAATGACAATAAATGAGATATTTTGTTCTATAGAATTCCACCAATGATATGAATGAGTTATCATCAATGACAATAAATGAGATATATTGTTCTATGGAATTTCACCAATGATATGAATGAGATATTGTTTTCCATAATATCATATCATCAATGACAATACTAACTCGAATATCGTCATTTTCAAAATCAATAGACATGAAAGAAATATAATCAAGAAGAGTTCTCGTACGTTTCATATTATAATAATTGGATGAATCAGGTGGGAAGAGATGGAAATAGAGTTCTAGACGCTTCTCACTACTTACTTGAAGAACTCTTAAAACAATGTATTTATATTGTATTCAAGAGCTGAAAAGGGCTTCTTCTTCTTCTTCTGCAGTCCTATTATATATAATCTGCAAAATCTTATTATAATATATTTTATCAGAGTAGAATAAATAGTGATATAAAATATATTGATGATAAATAGATTTGTTAGAATGGAGAAGCATGCTTCCATCTTCCTTTTCTTGGTACAATTCGATTATAGGGCTGCTCATAGGGTTTGCAAGATTTCAAACAAAATGTTGAATGATGAAGCAATATTGAAGACGAAGTAGTGTAGAAACAGTGAAAATACAAAGAAGGAGAGAAGTACCAGGGAAACAGAGGATAAAATAAGGGAAAAAAGAGGAGAGACACAAATATGGAGAAAACAGGGAGATGTGAATGAGAGGAGAAGTACCACGGAAACAGTAGATGAAAATTTATGAGAAATAAATAAAAAAACAAATTTAGAAGAAATAAAAAAGTGGAAAATGTGGAAAAAATCCTAAATCAAAGGAATAAAGAGCAATCTCTGTATCTCTAAACAAGTACTCTCAGTTACTTATGAGTGAGTAACGTTGGGGTAGGTCAAGTGTTTGGAAATTCCTCAATCGAAAACAGTGCTGGCTGGCCCTCTCCTGAAAAACCAAACCACTTTAACAGACAGGAAACAAGCATTAGACAGACGGACCTACTCAAATCGCTTGAGAAGCGGCTATCTCAACACTCTAGTGCACTTCTTCTTCTTTTTTTCTTCTCCTCCTCCTCCTCCTCCTCCTCCTCCTCCTCCTCCTCCTCCTCCTCCTCCTCCTTCACCTCCTCCTCCTTTACCTCCTCCTCCTTCACCTCCTCCTCCTTTACCTCCTCCTCCTTCTCCTCCTCCACCTCCTCTTCCTCTTCGTCCTCTTCCACCTCAATCCCTTCATAATCCTCCTTCTCATCCTCCTCCTCATCATCCTCCTCCTCTCTTCCTCCTCTCTTCCTCAACCTCACCAGTTCTTATTCATCTTCTCCGTCTTCTCTTCCTCTTCATTTAGAGAGGGTGGTTTGTGTTGACTGCTGGACGGACAAGGGTGGTCCTAACACAACAAACATCCCCTCCTCACTCACGCACCCACACACACATGGCCAGACATTCCTGGTCATGGGAATAACTGTTCCATTGCTGACCCGCTCTGAGACGGCTATCCCCCGAGAAAAGATTAATAGGAGCAAAAAACGTCCTTGACCAGTTTTGTGGTTTCACGGTCATTAACAAACTACAAAGTATTGGACCAATTTCATCTCGAAAAATGTTGGATGATGTATTGCCAAAACTAGCTCTAGACAATCTACTTTGTTATGGTTCTGAGGGGAAATTTGTCCTGCTTGAGATCTTCAGCATTCATTAGACGAGTATTCTAGAGTCTCCCCGGATTTGCAACACAGTTTCCCAATGAAGCATACAAAGTGTTGCAACGTTTCAAACAGACAAAAGTTTCTCTGTTGTGAGAGGTCTGAGATTTTTCCGAATTACATGAAAGTGTGTTCCAAATATGTTTCTGTTTTTAAACTCCATCATGTTTATGAAATATAGATGTCAATTAGGGGTGAGATTCGTGAAGTGTATTGAAATAATGATGAAAAGTAACTGAACACTTCCTGATCTAAATAATAATTTCAATTGAACTTTCTGTATTTTGTTGGATCTAGATTAGACCGATCACACTCATAACATAATTCAATGATACTGTATTGTCAATTACATGAAATTCTGTATTTTGATTCAGAGTTGAATCTGGATTAGACCCATTGAACCCATCACACTCATAGCATAAGTCAATGATACTGTATTGTCAACTGCATGGAACTCTGTCTATATTTTTTCTAGGATAACATTTCATTATAGTATCCAGCCTCTCTACCACCGTAACAAGTAACAACATATATTATTATGTTGTCATGATAAGCCAGCTACTTACACATTTAGTCGTTCAATTTTTTGCAGTCCTTATGAATTCTACCAGATTAAACGTAACTTGACAAACAGATGATGTTTAATCTGATAGAATTTATAACGACGGCAAAAAAGCGTAATTCCAAAATTCGATGTGTGTGTAACCGTCTTTATTGTTGCATTTTGTTCTAGAAAATTTCACCAATGATATGAATGAGATATTGTGTTTCATTTTGTTATAATATGAAACGTACGAGAACTCTTCTTGATTATATTTCTTTTATGTCTATTGATTTTGAAAAATGACCATATTCGAGTTAGTATTGTCATTGATGATATGATATTATGGAAAATAATATCTCATTCATATCATTGGTGAAATTCCATAGAACAATATATCTCATTTATTGTCATTGATGATATGATATTATGGAAAATAATATCTCATTTATTGTCATTGATGATAACTCATTCATATCATTGGTGGAATTCTATAGTACAAAATATCTCATTTATTGTCATTGATGATATTATTTTCCATAATATCATATCACCAATGACAATACTAACACGGATATGGTCATTTTCAAATTCGATAAACATGAAAAGAAGAGTTCTTGTTCCTAAATCGAGTTTATTGAATCAACAATAGCCTTGACTTTTATTCCTATCTCTTTTCAATTATTCTTAATTCTCTGATATTTGTATTACTATCCGCATGTGAATCCAATCAACGACTTGTCTTAATTGGAACAAGCCAATTGAATAGAAATAAATTGGCAGCTGGAAATCATGTGACGACTTTTGGTACTTAAATATTGACTCGTTATCCATTTCTGAGCCACGAATTGAATGAAATACATTATTTGCTCATGCAATGTTTGCTGAATATCAGTCGATAACCAACAGGTATACAGAACGGTTGATACGTCAATCCAGCAATGTAGAGATTATTTGCACAGATTCTTCAGTAAACTAGCTCTATTCTAAAGAGAATTTATTCAAGCAGTGCTTACTCCAAGTATGACTAGTTAGTTTTTTTATCGATAACTCCTACAGGTCTGTGCTCTTGAAGTAGCGAATAGCTTACACAGTCTAAAAAGATCCGAAAAATTATTTTCCTACAGTTACCTTTAAAAGTGATCATTCCTGCACTGATTACAGAACGCAAAGAATAACTAAAATCTAACTAACTGTGATAAATTTTATCAGAGATTGACAATGGTATAATAACCGGAACCGGTCTTTCTAATTATCAATAAATCAGTGGTTTTTTGAAAATTTCTTAGTCTTTTTCATTCAATATGAATAATTACCACAATATCAACTTCTCAACTACACAAAAGCGAAGAATAACTTTTCCGCTCTAGTGCGCAAAGTATTACTTTGCGTACTCATAATACTTCGCGTATTATCTTGCAGCCATCCCAATCAGCTGTTGACATTCTTGGCGTGTATTTTGAATGCAAATTTGTTCTGTCTATATTTTTTCTGATTTTCAAATAAAGAAAAATGGGAGCATACTTCTCCTTTCTCACAAATCTATTTATTATCAATTTTATTTTTTATTATCATTATTTATTCTACACTAATAAAATATATAATGATAGGATTTTGCCGATTTTAATTGGACTGCAGAAGAATCCTTTTTCAGCTCTTAAACTTCGATTCCTTCATTTTCTATCACAAGATTGTTCTGCATAATCAATCAATAAATTGTTTTAAGAGTTCTTCAAATAAGTATTGAGAAGCGTCTAGAACTCTATTTCCATCTTTTCCCACCTGAGCATCTAGAACTAACTCCATTTCCATCTCTTGCTGTGTCAAGAATAGCCCTGACTTTTATTCCTATCTCTTTTCAATATTCTCAATTCTCTGATATTTGAATTACTATCCGCATGTGAATCCAATCAACGACTTGTCTTAATTGGAACAAGCCAATTGAATAGAAATAAATTGGCAGCTGGAAATCATGTGACGACTTTTGATACCCAAATATTGACTCGTTATCCATTTCTGAGCTACGAATTGAATAAAATACATTATTTGCTCATGCAATGTTTGCTGAATATCAGTCGATAACCAACAGGTATACAGAACGGTTGATACGTCAATCCACCAATGTAGAGATTATTTGCACAGATTCTTTAGTAAACTAGCTCTATTCTAAAGAGAATTTATTCAAGCAGAGCTTACTCCAAGTAAGTATGACTAGTTAGTTTTTTTATCGACAACTCCTACAGGTCTGTGCTCTTGAAGTAGCGAATAGCTTACACAGTCTAGATCCGAAATATCATTTTCTCTCTATGATGAAAAGTATATGATTGCAGATGAAAATAGTATCTTTTGTTATATGTATAACATGAAGAAACGAAAAGACAGACCCCTTCTCATAAATTATTATTATTATTATTATTATTATTATTATTATTATTATTATTATTATTATTATTATTATTATATTATTATTATTATTATTATTATTATTATTATTATTATTATTATTATTATTGATACATTAAGCATATTTCAAAGAAGATTGTTACATAAGTAACTTTTTTGAATTCGTATCACAGTATAGCTCACTCATGGGTGGACCAGACTCGGTAAACGACCTTGAAACATATTAAGTTTCTAGAAAAAAAACGTTTTCCACATAAAGGATTTTTATAATCCCAAAATAATACTTGATCACACTGAAAAAATAATGGGAAAATATCACATTCTATGAACAGTTCCTAGCACCGTTCTCATTCACCTCAAATTTGGTCAGCTTGCTATAGACTTTCAACGAATATATCATTAGAAAAGGTTGAAAATAATTTTCAATGTGTGTGAAGAATTATTCTTCACACACTATCACAAAAGCTCAATCAATCCTTCACAATTTAATAGTTAATTGATATGTTACCATTCCTCACCCATCTATAGAATCAGCCCAAAAGAGAATAGAATCAGAGTAGTCTATATATATTCTTTTTATCTCTATTCTCATTCAAATGTAACTTGTACAATTCTGATAACTTCTACAATTTTGAATGATTATGCCTCTTAGCAATGAACAACATTTCAAGGCTTCATTCATCCTTTTAACCTTGAATCTAATTGAAGAAGAATACAAGATTTTTTTTCTTCTTAATTTTCATAGAAACGTAAGTTGCACTCTTCTGATGAACTTTCACCCCCCACAACAATAAGTAGGATAATGCCTCTCAGCAATGAACAAAATTTGAAGGTTTTATCCATCCTTTTCACCTTGAAGAGAACTGTTAAAACACAGGTTGCATACACCTTGCATCAAACTCCACTTTGTCAACTTCCTGTGTGGACGGACCCTCCCACAACATCACCAGTCTAGACTTTTGCTTCGGACAGTGGAGCGTCTGGGTGAGGTTTGTATAGGGAAGACAAGGATGAAGATACATCAAGTGCATGTGTTGAAGAGAGATACAATGGTCAAAAAGAGGGTGGAAAAGGTTGATTCTGTTACCCTGTGGACCGTAAATTTACAGACCCTTCTCAAGGATATAGAACTATCTATATATCTATATACTATCTTGGACCCTCCTGACCACAAGATATGTGGGGGAGATTAGGGAAGCGGTCTATCATGGGCTGCTGACCTTATCTCAACTCCCTATAAGAATCGACATGAAACCCACAATTTCACCTAGATCCTCATACAAACCCATGTCGTTTCTTATCAGGGATCACTTGTGAGTAGCATACCAACCAGCCCTGACCTTGTGTTTTTTTATTCATTTTTTTCAGAAACGGACACTCAACAGTTTTTCCAAGGCCAAAGCGATATCACCCTGTTGCGCGGCTCTTTTTCCCGTTATGAGTTGGGGGAAAAAATGATTCCACCTTGCTATGAAAGACTGTGTTAATGAGGGTCCAGAATGGACTAACGGACAACAAAGGCATCGAAAGGTTCTAGTGTTGAACAGGTTGTGCAGGGTATCATTGGAGGTTTATAACGGGGTTTTGAATGTTGGATTATAAGAATATATAAAATATTTAGAATACTCTGGGTGAGAAAGAATTTTATTTTGATGGTCTATTTCAATTCAATTCCATTCATTCACCAACATGTTTTCAAACTTATCTGATTGTGTTTGATGATTGTAATAATTATTGAAATAGCTGATTATTGAAAATTAACTTAATTTTGCATTTGAATAATACAACAGTTAAATACAATCGTTTCAGAATTATACTAGCAGCAATTTTTCATAGAAGCTGCCAGTTTACATTTATTCTATAATATACCATTTTATAATATAGAGGTGAGAGTTGCTCTATGATATAATAATTATTACAATAATTATCTGCGGTCATTGAGGTACAATGATAAGAAATTAATAAGAAAATACTACTGTTTACAGAGAACGAAACTTGAAGTCAAAGTTTTGTTAAATTTGGCGGAGAATTGAACGTCGAATGAAACAAAACACAACAATTCAGAAGCATTATTGTAGCATTTATTCGAGGGTTGTGAAAATATTTTGTAGGATGAACTTAGAAAAACAATGTATCACTGAAACATAATTCTTCACATCCAACTCAAAGCTTCAAAAAATATGTTAATATTCTACAGGGAGAAGGCTTCATAATTAATGCCTGGACTTAAGCTTGTCTCAATTCAATTTTTATCATAGAAGTTTGTATCATATAGAAATGTATAAGTAGCTAATTAGAATAAGTATCTAGAGTCAGAAACAACGTAAAGTTCGTCTTCTTCAACTGTTCAATTAGCTGTCAATTAAGCTGTACAGTAGCTCCATCAATTAAGTGATAGAGTGAAAGAGTATAAGTGAAAGAATGATAGAATAAAATATTTTTGCTCAGTTGTTGTGAATTATCAAATTGTGAAATCCTCAATATTTATGATGTATATGATTTTGATAAAGCAGTTAATTGATTATAAGCAGTTAATTGGAGAATAAGTATCTGGAATCAGAAAAAACGTAAAGTTCGTCTTCTTCAACTGTTTAATTAGCTGTCAATTTAGCTGTAGCCTACCGTAGCTCCATCAATTCATGTATGAGTGAAAGAATGATAGAATAAAATATTTTTGCTCAGTTGCTGTGAATTATTAAATTGTGAACTCCTCAATAAATGATGTATATGATTTAGAAATTGATAATAAGCAGTTAATTAGAATAAGTATCTGGAGTAAAAAAACGTAAAGTTCGTCTTCTTCAACTGTTTAATTAGCTGTCAATTCAGCTGTACAGTAGCTTAATCAATTCACGTATAAGTGAAAGAATGATAGAATAAAATATTTTTGCTCAGTTGTTGTGAATCATTAGATTGTGAACTTCTCAATATATGATGTATTTTGAGATTTCTCATGTATTAATCCATCATTTTTCCTCAGTATTCCACTTCTGGTGTTATAAGTAGACCCTTACATCCCACATCCCAGCCTCATCTTCATCCCGGAAATTGGTCCCACACTGATCCCTCTCACCCGGTAGCAATAGTAATTAATAATTCCAACTAAAACCAGGAAGTGAACAAGCTGGTCACGTGACAAAACAAAATGGCGTCGCCTCACTCACGGCGCTATAGATCACGAGTGAGGTGATAGGTTAGCAGAGCTGCGGCTAATTTATATTCAGAGGCTAAGCATCACTAAGCACCGCCAAGCATATAGCACTTACACGTGTGCACTTACTAATGTCGCGCAAAAGACTTATTACTGCCAACTTGCAAGTTGTGCACTTGATTTTTTTGACTGCAACTAATGAGTGTAGTACCCATGTTATGGTAAATAGTTTGAGAAACGACACAAGTTACTATGAGCTGCAAGGGAGAATCTCAAAAATCATGTCGCTTCTCAACAAATCTCGGGTGAAGGTGTTTTATAAGATGTAGATTTTTTGAAAGGTAGTCGTACCTAACGTTAGTAGACATATGTACTAACTTTGAGTCGTACCTACATTTAAGATTGTAAATTCGAGTCTGGTGTACTCAGTATTACATTATAGGAGTAGGTGTTTTCTATCAAGTATACATTTTCGAAAGGTAGTCAGTCGTACCAATGTTTGAGATAGTAAATACTAGTGTGGGAAAGCTGCAGATTACAGCCCTGTTGTAACTTTGAAAACTACTCGACCGTAGATTAAATTCAAAAGTCTTGTTTTGAGAAGGTGACCAGATCCGTTGGAATTTGAGTGTTGCTGGAAACCGAATTATGTTTTTGCAAGGCTGCATGGAGAATGTTTCAATGGAACCACATCAATTTAGAATATCTTGAACTGTTTTTTGGTTTCACACTTTTGGATCTATCAACCTCTACAAGTTGAAAACTATACTCCTCGTTAACTGGTGTTGAGTTGAAATTGATGAATTAGAATCAATATAATGAAAACATGAGATGTTGTCAAACATATCACCAATTTAAATAGATATCAGAACATCTCACCTACAACAGTATCTGAAGTGAAATTGATAATATGTTGTATATTGAACATAACATTGATCCTATCGATCCAATTCATTAAGAATGTTAGAATATTTGGACTTTGTGATGAAAACTGGAGCATTCAGAATTGGACATTCGATATTGGACAACATCCCATAACTGGTTTTAAGTTGTCAATGTTCAGTACAAATCAATTATGTTGAATATTGGACAATTTGATCCAGTACAACAATAAATCAACTGAGCGAGCGTTAGTGAGTCCTCCCTTTTGTCTCACTGAAAGACTAAGTCGTTGTCTGTCTGTTTGTGTGTTCTACAATAACTTCAGGGAGAATTGATCAATCAGCTTCAAATTTTGAACACTCAAGTCCAATACTCGAAATTTCCCTCTTTTTCCTTTCTCTTTTTCTACAATTAAAATTCGTGAAGTGCGAATGAATGACATTCATCTATCTCAGTCATTATCATTACCTCTCCTTTATCAATCTATTCTCACTGTCTGTCTTTCTCTGCTTTTCTCTCTCACTGTATTACTCTCTGAGTTTATCCTCTCTCCCACCCACTCCATACGATACAATGAGAAAAGATAAATGATTGAAAGACAGTTGTATTTGGAAAGAGGCAGAGTGAGTGAGAAGGTTTAACTGAGAGGGGAGATAACTTAGATGGGCAGGGACAGATAGAAGTATAGATGATAGAATTTTCCAAGTTTGTGCACCTCACATACAGAAATACTAGATGAAGAGAGCGAAGATAGATATCGCAATAGCAGAGAGGGATAGGGAGGATAAAGAGTAAGGAAAAGGAGAGTGAGTGAGACAGAGATAGAATGAGAGAGAGAAAAGGTGAGGTAAGAGAGAGAGAGATTAAGTGAGAGAGAGCGCGCGCACAAAGAGAATATAAGAGGGAGATAGTTGAAGAGCAAACAAGTGACCGATGGAAAAATGAACGTCAGAGAAAACTCTCTCCACATTTCCAGGAGGAGTCTGCAAGTAAAATCGAACACTACTGGTCAGTTTGCAAGATTGGTGGGGATAGATTTGTCACAGGTTTGGTCATCCAATGTCCAAATCCAATACCAACATTAAAACTTCAGTTTTTTCTTTGTAAATTGATGATTTCTCATTAAAGGATTTATAGGGTCTAATATAAACAAATTGTAGTAGATCATGGGAATGAAGTTATTGTCCATAGTTAGTATTGTACGATGATAATTGTGTGATGAGTTAGTAATAAATTGTGGTAGAAGAGATTGGACAAGCTAGGTGTCGCCGCCTAGCTGACGCACCTCGAACTAACCAAGGACGCTGTGCGTCGGACTCGCCCCTACTACTGATACTGATAGGAGACTCTCCCCTACTACTGATAGGAAGCTCCCCCCACCAGCGCCGACTCGTCCCTGGGCCAGTTGTGGTCTCCGAGCCGAGCTTAGCCGAACCCAGCCGAATGGCCCGTGGACAGACGGTGTCTCTCACAGTCAGTAGTTGGACCTTTGCTCAAATGGTCATCGCTCCACCTAGAGACCGGTCACCCATCTGACAACATCCTACACCCACGTCGCTACGACTCTACTCCGTACTATGGCTGATAATAAACTATCCACATCGCAACAGCCGTCATCCTAACTCGGTATGCGTTCGAGAACCACCGACCGCTTCCTCAGTGACGAGCACCTATCATCCGCAGGTGGATTCCCTATATCAAGTGCTTACATCCGTACACGCGGCTACTAAATCATGTGTGATAGCTAATCGACTTCAAATTTTCGCTGTGTCAACCTTAGGAGATGAACACACTTCAGATATTGTTCAAAATCTATAGTGAAAACCTTGTGAACGTACTCTGAAAATAACATTTTGTGATAATTTAAGAATTTCTCAAATTCGCATTGAAATAATTATAGAAAATTCATTCATGAACAGATGATTATGTGCGTGTGAGTTTTCCAAAAATATAGAAATTTCACAGCTGTGCTAAAATTTTACAGCTTTGTTTACGGTGATAATTTGAGAGGTAAACAAACTCACGGTATATCTGTTGTAGTGAGGTTATTACAGATTGATCATCTTATTTTCAAATAAGTGCATAGAATAACAACAACGAACTGTACAAAATATACGTGTATCTACATTTTTAGTGTTATCACCAAGGATTTGTCGGGTTAATAATGTACTAGATACATACATTGAACCGTGTTTATTGTTGTGTCACATAGACAAAAAACATTGTGATTTTGTATGAGGATTTTTGTGAGTTTTGAGACATGAAGACCAGATTGATAATGATAGATCTTCAGCAGTAGTGTTGATAAAATTACCGAAACGACAATGAGGATTAAAATGCCGGCCGTTCGCATCGCTCAAGGTAAGGTTTCAATTTTATTTTCTTCAAATAATTTATTGAAATGCATTGAGATTGTTGGTGTACCGTTCCTTTGATATGAAAGATGGAGTGGATAGTCGTTGAGAGTAGAGTTTGCCGAGGATCGCTGATGTAAGTTCATTTGTTGGAACAACATGAAAAAATATGCAATGATAAGGATTAAAAACATACATTCTCATTGATTTAGTCATTTCATTTTTTATTACAGAGCTATGTCGGGAAATTGACCAAAATATGAGTTAGGAAATGAGGATGGTTTAGTTTTGATTGAGCTTACATTATGAATTGCATTCTTGCAGTTATGAGTCTTGGTTTTTTATGATGATTTGGATGACGATCTTAATATTGTATTTTTTATGACAAAGCTATGAATCGATGTGGAGTATTCTTAAATTGTTGAAAGAAATATTCATATAGAAACATTTTCTATAACAATAAATTTTGAAGTAAGTTATTTTTTATATTAAGCAATGATAATTCATGAGAACACAACGGGCTTCAGCCCAAATCTGCTACTTTTCCAATTACAAAACGTCGAAAAATAGATAATGTTTTCTATCATTATGAATTGATCTCATACTGAATTGATCGAAGTAATAATAACAAGTGTTCTGTAGGATTTCTATATGTTGTCATGAAATAACAAGTTGATTTTAAATAATCAAGTAGAACAACGACAGTTTTGTACTTTATAGGACTTATTTTAAAGAAAGAGAAAACTTTATGAGAACATTTCAGTCTATTGATACGAAAGTGTGATTCATGTAGCAATAGAGAAATCAACCTTTCAATCTCAATTATATCAATTAATTTTTATTCAAATATCAATTTATCTTCGATAAATCCTGAAATTTCATCATGACTCATTTTAAAGATTCTTCAAATCTGATAAAATTTGACAAAACTGTTGACGAATTCTATATCAACGTAGGTAGACTCGGAACGCAGAACTCAATTCTGGGTGAGATTATTTTTTTAAGCTTTGTGAGAGATTCTTTTCGAAAAAATAGTGACATTTTCATTGTGTATAGGCTGATAAATGTCATCCTCCAATTTACAATTTTTCGAACTATTCCTTGATAGATATTAATTTGATTCAAGGAAAATTTGTTGTTTGATTGCTAATTGTTTCACATAGCCTACTATTGAGATTTTACCGACTTGTTGAAGACACGTGTGGATTAACTTGAATTACCAGTTCCGTTAATTTCTTCAAATTGCCATTCTCATTCAATGCATTTTCAGAACTGCAACTGAGTACCTACTATTAAGTTTTGATAGTTCTAACTTACGAGCTTGATAGTGATAGGCATAGTATAATAATATGTAATTATTTCTCACATACTCTGAATAGGATATTTAAATAACTTGGAATTATCCTATTTGATGTGCTTCAGTAGAATATTATCAATTAGGCCTACAAGTTTTCTTCCAATACAAAGTACTTATAAACATTGTTGGTCTGAAATCTAGATTTCTACATTCCGAAATTCGAATGCGATATCGCGATATCATTAAGTGTTAAATTTATGAAGTTCTTTCCACAGTTGATTCTGTAGATTACTCATTTTCTTTTTATTTATGGAGAATACATCAAAATCTGGTAAATTCATCTACATTCATTGGAACATTGCCAAAATAACTGTATTTGTATTTGAATTGTATCGAATTAACCAATATTTGATTAATCCAATCATTTCAATTCCCAAACATCATAATATGAAAAATTAAGAACTGCATGACAAGAGACCGAATATGAATTCTATTCTTATTAATCATTCCTTCTATGGAAATTGAATTCATGAAAATCAAGACTATTATTCAAATTTTAGATCTATAGTAAGTTTGAACCTACATCTATTATACACATATCTAGAATTTCGAATTGAATAATTGAATATTGTCAATTGAACATTAAGAAGGTACGGTTTAGGGAAAATTAAAAGATATTACCAAAAAAATTGAAAGATACTTAGCTGATAAAACGTAATTATAACAAGAAATTGCTAAGTTTGAAGCGTTAAATTTGTGGAAGAGTACAATAGTTGCTTTTGAGAATTAAAAATCATATTTCAAAGTGATAAATTTGGTAGAAAATACTGCAGTATAAAAATGGGGAGAACCATACAAGTCGATGAGATGAAATTCAAGTTTGCAATTTTCACGTCCGTTCCAATAACAGAGTTGATAATTCTTGGACCAGAACCTCCTCAATAAACTTGATACTTCGATAATTTCCTGTCTTAATTCGTTCCTTTTTTGGGAGATCTCCAATTTCGGAAATCATCGGTTTTAGCCAATTAGAGCGGTAGCGTGTGCCAGAAGGCATCTGAGGGATGTCGAAAAATGATAATAGACAAAAAAAGACAACTACTATTATAATTATCATCGTTTCGGTAAGGGTTGTTTGATAACATGGCTTGCGCGTCTTAAAGAATATAGAAGAACAAGAGAAGGAAGTGGAAAGACAATGATTTTAGGGGTGGAATGTCTTGTCTGTCTTGGAAGCGTTTGTAGTCTTTCGGAGAGGAAGGGGGTGGGTGATTAGGATAGGAGAGAGGGTGGGAAGGGTTTATGAGAGGGTGGAATTTGTAATTAAAAAGCGTCGACGCATAAGTTGTCAGCAGGATACCGTTGTGAGTCTCAAGTCTCAATGCTGGCACGCTTTCTTCTCACTTCTACTCTCTTCTTTCTTCCTTTCTACTCTCCCAGTTCTCCTGCTTTTTCTTTTCCTTCTCCTTTGTCTTCTTATTCGTCTTTTATCCGTCTTCTCCTTATGTCTTCTCTCATTCTGTTCTTTTTCTCCTATTTCTTCTAGATTCATTTCTATCGACACCGAATTAGTTTAGAAAATTTCAAAATGATTTGCCTAAAACAAATTTCATTAGAGGGTGAATATTATCCAGGTTCATAAAAATCACTTCACTTATGGGCTACTCTATTGAAATTTATAAAAACAATACAGAAACTTGTTAAGTTTTACAAGTACCCTTTAATGAAGGGTTCTACAAGTTTCTATATTGTTTTTATTCCAGGTTTACTTCACTTAATTGACTTACTTTACTGAATATTTGGGTAGTTTGATACAATATGTAATAAGTTAGACTATTATTCTATCATGCTATCTCAGGAGCCCTTTTTCATATATTTCCCCTTTGTCTCCTAATTTGTCTACTATGATAATATTATTATTTGTCTACTCCTTACGTTTTTGATTTTGTTCAAATTCTCCTATTTCTGTTATTTTTTAGATGCATTTCTCTCAACACTACATTCGTTTAGAAAATGTAAAATAATTTCTCAAACAAATTTCATCAAAGGATGAATGTTATCTAGCTCTACTATATTCATGCACTCAATATTTGGGTAGTCTAAAACAATATGGAATGGTTATATTATTCATTATTCAATGAAACAGTTTTGAGCTTCAAACCTGTTGTTCCTTTCCCAATCATTCATAGTTTAGAATGATATTATCTGTATAAATGTATAAATGTATAAATGAATAAATACATTATACTATATCAGGAGCAGATAATTGAAGTATATAATACCAGAGACAAGAAATATAGAGGTGCTCTATATTTCTTATGCTCCTTCATCTATGATAATACTTGGATGCAGTTTCCCATCCAGTTTCCAAATCTGAGAACATTTTCGACCAATCCAAGATCATGTAGCATCTGATTTTAGTCTACGTATGTCACCACTGTAGAACAAATCCACGTTCCACGTTCTAGGCTTCATAGAAAGGACAGATGTCCGGAAACGTAGGCCTACTTGTTTTTTCACTTTTTGCTTAGACCTGGTAAAGAATGGAGCTTAATTCTTTGTCTTTGATTTGTTCACTGCTCTCGGCGTGGATAGCAAAAACGTCAACCCTCCAGTGGTTTAATCACCTTGTAGGAAGTGGGCCTTACACGTGCCTCAACCCCATTATTATAAACTGGAACAATTAGATGTTTTTGTCCAGTTAACGGTGACTTAGTGACCAAGCCGGAAATTTATTGTTTCTGTGTTGAAATGTCTGGATTACAGAGTCATTTCAACAATATCTCAAATCATATCCTGATTTTTAGTCCAGAAAACAAATAAATCTCAAATATTTCAAATCCAATTCAAGTTCCGGAATAAGATTCATCTCGAATACTCGGAGTTCATCTCTACTCGAGCATGATTATGCTTTTTACAGGCCCAGTTCAATTGATAAATAAAATATTCATTAAATAATAAACATATAAAACTAAAATAAAATATACAAACGCGTCTCTAATATTCAAAATCAATACTTCTACTCGAATAGTAACTAAAGAAATAAATTATAACCAATTAATATTTTCCATGAACCTAAAAACTCATGCTTATGCTTTTTTAAGACCCAGTTCAATTGATAAATAAAATATTCATTGGATAATCAACATTTAAAACTATAAATAAAATATACAAACGGGTCTCTAATATTCAACATCAATACTTCTACTCGAATAGTAACTATAGAAATAAATTTATGACCAAGTTAATTTTTTTCCATGAACCTAAAAATTCATGCAAACTCATGTCTGTTCAATATTGAAAGTTCAATTTTCAATCTATTCTCTAGACTTCACATCCATCTTCATCATATTCTATTATAACATTTTATAAGTAAATTTGAAATATTAATTATTTACATTCACATTAATTGATTCTCCTCTCCAAGTTATATTGATAAATATTTTCTATTTTCATTGATAACATGAAATATTCATTTTTTCAATTATATTATTATCTTTGATCCACTCAATTCGGCCACACTACTACCTGAACCAATATATTATTACCAACACAAATTCTACCATTATTTACTCATAATTTGAACCTCAACATCAAAAAGGAATCAAGCTTTCCACTGATCATTCTCGTCTTTCCCATCTTTCTCAATTATCCGTATTACATGTGAATGATTGTATCAATAGAAACCTCAATAATCTACAAGTGGTGATCATAGGAGAAACTCAAGTGTTTACAAGTGTTTTGAGAATTGAAGAGTTGGGTTTCACAGGTTCATTCATCGTCTAATGATATTTGTATACGTGAAGAGGGTTCGAACCCAAGCATTGAATGACCGGTTGCTGTCTGACCATTGCCACCTGTTACAGGCTATCTCCTTCTCTTTCCTGCACCACTTTTCTCTCCTTCTAACCCTTTCGGACTTGACTCGTGACCAGCTCAAGCCACCGGATAATAGCCGCCTTTCAACACCCTTCAAAGAGAAGAAACTAGATAAAGATAAATAACAAGGAGGTTGAAGAAAAGAAGAAGACCCTTCGGTGGACACACGTCTAAACAAAGAGAGAAAAGGAAGACAATAAGAAGAAGGGATTAGTAGATAGAGGGCACACGCGGAAGATGACATAGGTCAGAAATTATATGCTGAACCCTTTGACGTACGCCACTTCGCATAAAGAGCTTTCAACACGCGCTGGTAAGGTATTTCTCACCTTGATGAGCCCCTCTTAACTGCTCATCCTGGGTTAATCATTATCTTTACAGGTACACAGGTACTTAATTAATCCACTACTCAACAAAGATATCTTGTTCTATTAAAACTTGTATAAACTATATATCTTGTTCTATTTTAGGTTGTTCTAATCCAAACGTTGATAGTACGACAAGGAGGAACATTTAAATATTGTACATATTTGATAATTCATTCATTTCATTCATATATTATTTTTACAAGAGATGAATGATATGGAGATAAAAACTAAGGATGCTCCTTATACTATAAAAAACTTCACTTATATGGGCTACTTTTGTAAAATTAATAAAAACAATATAAAAACTTGTAGTACGCTTTATTATTAAAAACTTTAAAATATCTAAAGACTTTAAATATTTTAGTCATTAAAATATTTTAAAGTTTCTAATAATAAAGTGTACTACAAGTTTTTATATTGTTTTCATTTCTTGTACTATTTCTCTCCCAAATTTAGATTACATTTTGAAAGTTCAAAATAGGGTTCTGACTTCTGAAATTTAGTCCATTTCCACTTAAAAAAAACAAAAACTGAGAATTATAAATTTTGACGGTTGAAAAACTAGATGATTAGATGTGAAATACAAGTAAATATGCCACAGATGTGTATTACAATGTTTAGAAACAATAAAAGTCCCTATGATAGTTTCTCTATTTGCAAACTTGACGTGGACAATCTCCATTCGAATACATAAACAACTATGTATAATATGAAAAAGGACAAGTAGTCAATCAAGAGTAATCAAGCGTTTTATCGTAAAATGTAATCTACATTAATTAACCAACAATGTATCAAATCAAATAGGATAAGAAATGGGTAATTGAATGCATATGAAAAAGTATTCGATCAAGTTTTTATAGTCTTTGATAAAATATATTATGTTCAACAAATATTGTACTGGTGAGAATACAATAAAATAATGTACAGAACAGTACTTGTAAGAATAAATGAATAGAATGAATAATACAGTATTTCAAAAGTATTTCAGTGTCATCCATATTATGTTCTTCAGTATTTGAATATAAGTAACATGATTAGGACAGGTTTTATCAGTTGCTCCTCTGCATGAAAGAATTATACAAAATAGACGCAACTGGTGCAGTCATTTGGATAGAATGCCACCTGGAAGAAATCCCCTTGAAGTCCCAAACTATAAACTTACTGAAAAAAGAGATGTAGGGTGGCCAAGAAAGAAATAGGTGCTGGAAAAGGGTAATTGATCAACCTAGTCCCTGAAATGATGATGATGATGATGATGATGAGCAACATGATTAAATACTGTACAGAACGGTATCAATAAGAATAGCTGAATAGAATAAATTATATTTTTTGAAAATATTCAGTATTATTCACATTACGTTTTTCAGTGTTGGAATATAAGTAACAGAGAATAGACTAGCGTTTGCTGGTCAATGTAATAAAATTCTTATCTTATCATGAATGCTCCACACCTATTTGATGTGGATATTCAAGAACCGAGATATCTGAGTTCAAGTGTTGTTTGCGTGCATAAGCACTTGAAGGGTACCTATACTAGCCCACACATAATTTTTTCTTCATACTGAATATTATTCGAAAATTGTTCTCTCCACTAAAATTTTTCAGCAACAAAAATTGTAGCAGAACAAAATTCATTCCGAATCGTTCTTATTGGTACAATTCTTAAATTAAGCTCTTACAGTACTATAATTCATTTATTACCTTCTTCAAGTCATTATGGACCCCTGTTATAACATGTTATATCGCTCATTGCAAATATTAGACTATTCGAAAAGTAAATCATTAAAACATGAAAAGAAAATGAAAATGAAATTTATTCTCCTTTTTCTTATACAAACAAAAAATTACAATACTCGAAAAGAGTTGAATGCAGATGATTATATTGATAGACCCATATTTCCATAAATAATACTATGATATGATCAACTCAAATAGGATTATAAGTTGAAATATAAGAGAAATATGTTGTAGAATTTATTTTATAACCAATTCCACGTAACAAAGATGAACAATATAATTTTACCTGAAATCGACAATTATTCAATGATTTTTTTTCTTGTATAACTGAATCAATAACCAGTAAAAATTATATGTAGAACAAATGATTATTATTAAACGAAAATCTAAATTAAATGCTGTAATTCACCCCGAAGACTTCTGCTTCTGCAAATATTGACAACAGGTTAAACAGCTAGATGGAAATTCGATGAGCGCTACAATTCAAACATTATTTGTCAGCCCGGGAATCGAACCCAGTATCTCCTAATTGCCGGTCGGGAATGCTTACCCTTACACCAAACTGACAATCTCTGGATAGCAGCGCTCATTTATACGAAGCCATAGCGGCTAGCCAGTCTACGAATGGAAATTACCGAAATATTGCAATTATTCAAATGCTAATCAATTAATTATTATTATTGAACGAAAATCCAAATTGAATGTTGTTATTATTGCAATACCTCGGTAATTTCCATCCATAGAACAAATGATTTAATATGAAAAAACAAATGATGTAGATCAAATGTAATTCATAACGATAATCGATATTACGCATTTATGTAGGCCTACTAGTTTGGTTGATTAGAATAATATGTATTAGTTTGGTTGATATTACGCATTTTTATGTATTAGTCTGATTGATTAGAATAGGTACTTCAACCTATGCGATAACTTCTGCTAGAATCGCAATGAAAGTTAACAAGTTCCATAAAGTTCCAGGGTTATACCCGGTGATAATAATTGCATCACTAATGATTACCAAGAAGGCTCTCCAATACAACCTTTCACATGAAACCATTCACTATCCACAATAGCTGGGTCATTCCGTATCACAAATGTTAAAAAGCATGTTAAGATGATCTATACCCTTGCAGGACAGATCCAAAGGAGATCCTGGCTAGAATCAAAGGTCTCAGTCCAATAAAATCCCACTATTACAATTGATTTTATTACGGAGATGATTATAGAATTATATTAGATACATAAACTTATAGATATAGGATTATAGTGTATTCTAAAGCCGATGTGAACGAACATCTTTATATCAATATGTGTATTAATAAATAGATGTTATGGACTGGTCACGACTTAAGTATTAAGCGTACTAAGCTTAACAAGAACTTTACACGGTAATCAAGTTGTAATGACCAAAGCTACGACAAAAGACTGTAATAAATTAATAATATTTCCTCATCTCCTTACGCTATAACCTTCGAACTTGTTTGTTATTCTTAAGTATCGATACATTTTTCTGTTATCGTTTGATTGAAAAGAATGTACTACCGTATATCGATCAAGCCTCCTTTCTCTTAACATACCTTTATTTCTTATCTTATTTGATACCTCAGGCAAAACTATTTCTCTCATTTCAGTAAAGTAACTACAATAATATTGAAAGTATTGTTGAACAGCTTCTCAATTTCATTGGTATCAACTACAATTGGTCACTTTACCACAATAGCATCTCTAATCTAAATTTCAAGCAGATAGGAAGCTGACCACTTGGCTATGGCCTAACCACATCCCGGGGAGTGCTAGTCTATCAACATAGAGACTTATATTTTTGTTCTCCTTTTTAACAGCAACAAAATTAAAACAATTTTATCTGCTATTGTTTCACTTCAAAAACTGTAGACTTATTTTTTTGAACCAACGAAATTATCAACAATCTATGGTAACTGAATAATTCTGTATAACTCTTAAGGTGCGTACAGATATACGCGCCGCGAACATTAGCAATTCACTTTTAATCAGCTGACTATATCTGTATTTTTACAGAAACGGTAAGATACAGATATAAAAAGCCTTGCATCAGCTGATTAAAAGTGAATTGCTCATGTTCGCGGCGCGTAAATCTGTACGCACCTTTATAACTGAGTGTAAGTACTTGTATAACAAGCACAGAAGATGGGAAATGTTATTTCCTCTGGAATATTGTTATTTCTCATCTGTGGTATAACTCTTTCTTATGAATACATCCTATTGAACTGACTCTTCTCTATCTTAAAATTGTTAGTGGTGAACTTCCATATTCGTTGAGCCATTTAATAATCAGTGTTTATCCATATTTCCGGGCTGACAAACATTTTTATACTGTCGGGCTCATCGAATTACGATCTATCTGTTTGCCCTGTTGTCAATATTTGCAGTAGCAGAAGTCTTCGAGGTGATTTACTGCATTTAATTGGGATTTTCGTACAATGATGATTATTCAATAATTAGCATTTGAGCAGATGCAATTTCCAATTTATTTTCATATTATTGGTGATATTAAACCCCTCCTAACATGATACTGTATCTTCAAAACGAGGGTCCTTAGCACAATAATTCCAACCCTAAATAATTGATGGATTCCGAATAATGTTAGATTTTTCAGTAGTCATGTTTGGGAAAACGATACCCCAAAAACCGGATAATGATTCTCAGGTTTCAATGTGGACTAAAAACTCCAACCTGATTCATACCTATCATTGTTATGAAGGTCATGACTTCTTCGAATTGAATCTATCGAAAACCTATAAATCTTAAGGTGACTTACCGTTCCCTTTCCGTATTACCCTACCTGTATCTTCTGTCTGTTTTCTCATATCTTCTTCCCTCTCTTTCATTCATCATCTCTGTCGATTTCGAAGGTTTCAATGTCGTGCCCTACCTGTATTACTCTTCTGTTTTCTCATATCTTCTTCCCTCTCTTTTATTCATCATCTCTGTCTATTTAGAAGGTTTCAATGTCGTATTGTTGTTTCTCACCATCTTCTCTCTTTATCAGTTCCATGAACCTTAGCTAACTCACTCTTCGTTTCCCATCTCTATCCTAATTTTTCTTTCTCTCATCATATTTATCCCCATATTCATGTTGTAAGTAGGTATCAATGTGAATAAAATGTTCAATTTAGCTACTCTAAGTTTCTTTCTATTTGATTTCTATGTTGTTCCCGTGAAAACTAGTTCATATTTTTTTATGTTGCTACTCTTAATCATTATTCAACTCTTGAATATTATAACTTGCAGTCAATTTGGCTTTTCTCAATTCCCTCTTTTTCAATTTTCATGTTCTTCCTGTAAAAGCTAGTTCATATCTTTTCATGATCCTTCACAACTATTCAATTGTCTAATACTCACGGTTATATTAAATTAACAACTTGAGGTTAATTAACAATTAAAAATACTTGAGGTTATTAAATAAAAACTTGCAAACATTATTCATGTGAGAAATACAACTAAGGACAGTGAAACTATAAAATACTGTATTCATTTGAAAATAAACTATATTATATTCATTGACTGCAGTAAAAAGTTGATCAAATGATGCAGTTTCTAATAAATTGATAGATGCATTTAATAGAAAATAGAGGAAGAAGACTTCTTCACTCTTTTCGATCAATGGATTCTACAATGTCTCCTCTCTTTTTGATAGGTTTTATTGAAATGATGCAGTTTCCAATAAATTGATAGATGCATCTAATCAATTTAAATCTAATCTATCAATCTAATCAATCTATCGATAGAGAAAGAAGACATCTTTACTCTTTTCAATCTATGGTTTCTACTATATCTCCTCTCTCTTTGTTAGCTACGTTCTATCAAATCTCGAATCGCTAAATCAGGGGTTGTCCCGTGAAACCATGATGCTGAACTCTGACCCCGAGGTTCTCACGAGCTTGCATTTTTGGGGCAAACTCAAAAATCGGGTGAAAATCCGGTCTGGAGCCCACAGCTGTCTGGCGTCACCCTTCCCCCCTGCACACCATCCTGACCTCTGGGGCACCCCCTCTTCACCCCATCCTGAGGCTCACCCCAGATTCACTTCCTGGACCGGGACGCTGCAAAAGTATGATGCGTTCCGGGTTCATATAACGTCGGCATCCATTTCCGGGCTGCAGAAGGAGAAGTGTCTTTATCCGATTTCCGAAAGTATAACAGTAATGTGAGACATTTCTGAGGGACAATTATCCTTGTTCCTGCATCTTTGCAGAAATGATTCTATCTGAGGAAGATTTGATATGTTACTCCCACTTCAAGTAACTTACATTCAATTGTCTTTTTTGAAAATGGCATTATATATAAGTGTCCGAAACATGTTGTGATAATAATTTAAAAGGGTAATGAGATTTATATTTTTATTTAACTTACATTGAATTATCACTCATCCAATTATATTAGTAACACATTTATTATAATCACATTGAATTACGGTATGACTATTTTATCCCATAGATCTATGTTTAAAGTATATTCAATTTCCTATGATATTGACTCGATCATTGTTCCCTATGATTGAATCAATAACGAGATAGTGTCCGTCTTTTTTGGGTATAATTTATTCAACTTGACAATCTCATAAATGTCGAAAAACAAATATTTTGAAGACTTTTGAAGACATCTCTGCTGGAATTAGAATCATTCTAAAGATTCAAATCATTGTGCAAGATTTGTTAATATGTTACTCCTACTTCAAATAACTTATACATTGAATTATGCTCTCTATTATCCAATATTAATACCCCATTTATTATAACCACATTGAGTATTCTACACTCAACATTTTCTCTGAATTTGGACAAGCATTTATATTATTTCCGTACTATTCTCCACTTATTGGTCCTAATCCTATATTCATTATTTGTTTTTGTCAATTTCTACTATTTTAAAAAATGATGTAGTTCAAATAGTTGAAAGACAAATTTTAAACAATTAATTAAAACTACTTCAATCTACATTCCTTTTAACATTGTTGGGTTTATCAGTCTGAAGTTTCAAATTAGTTATCTTAATTACCTAATTTATTGATTAGAATGAAAACACTATACAAATAACTACGATCATAAATGAATAACTCACTGAAGACTCAATGACCCATGAAAAAATAATAAAATTATCACTATCAGTCATATCGGTGCTGTGAATCATATCCTCAGATAAGATAATATTTGTTTGAATAAGAAATAACCTTGAAATATTGCCATCGATTCTGCAACTTGATAAAATCGAAGAAACAGACTGAAGAAGTCTCTACTCTGAATGTCTCACTTGGTGCCAAGTATTTGGTTCCTTACTGTATTTGAATTCCCACTCCACTTTTCCTCCTCGTCTTCTTTACTTCTCATCCTCCCGCTTACTCTCCTCCATCACTTTTCCCTCCTCCTTATTCCTCTCCCCTTTCCCACCACCCACCGAAAAACGGTGTAAAGATAAGAAACGCGCAAGTCCAATTTGTTTTTCCGAAAACCGCCACCAGATAGCAGTTCACAGTTTTCCTCTGTCATTCATCGAAGTAAGAACTCTCCTAAAAACGTTCCCTCAGTATTTCTCACTGCGATTAGCATAATTGAGCGTAATTTGGTTAGGAGTACTACAAAAACTCCTAGACTAGAATACTCTATCATGATTAAACTTTCAAAGAGTTTTTCAACGATGACTTCGTTGTTATTACATCGCTACAAGATATGCTCATGTAGTGTTCACGTCAAGATGTCCATTTTGTACATTTGGCTCTTATAACTAACTATCCTACTCCTCTTCTCCTTTTCTTCTTTCTCTTTTTCTTCTTCTCCTTCTTCTTCTTCTTTCATCCCCATCTGAACCAATAATACAAGTAGATCTTCCGAATAAATAGATGCATAAATGATTAAAGATTATATGATATTTTCTCTGCATGATAACAATCAAAATTATTCATTTCTTTACTGTTATTGCAATCTAATCTATAATAAAAATGATTGTGAAAACCAAATAACTATCAAAACATGAATTCACAGCTCGAAACATCACTGAGAACTGATTAGGTAATTTTATCAATTCTGAAATTCAAATCTAATTACAGTACTTACTGACATAGAGTATTTCAAACAGAACATGTTGTTTTTAATTATTGTACTTATACCTCAAATTATTCATTAGCAATATTGTGAGGTATGATAAAAACAATTTGTAGTGACCAGACTATCAAATAATAAATACTCAACTTCCAAACATTTATGATAATTAAGTTATCAACTCTAGAGTGACAATTGAATAATTAATTACTCACTGACATTGAATATTTCAAATAAAATATGTTGTGTTTTCAAGCATTGTACCACAAATTATTCATTAGTAATTTATAATTCTTGTTTCATAGATATTGATTCAAGATTATCCACTCATGGAACAGGACAACAAACATGACGCCAGCACTCTAATAGTAGGCCTCTTTCTAAAACCCCTCAAGCTTAGTAGCTAACCTAAGTGAGCTCTCTACTCCCAGTAGATCAAGAGAAACCCTCAAAGCATTTGGTCAGTGTCACATTATGACTTTCCTCACTCTCTCTCCTTTTCCCTCTCCAATCTCTCCCCATAACTCCATCTCTCTCCAAATGTTTGACAGGTTGTGTTGACAAAACATTTTAAGAGACGCGATAAAAACAAACAGTGTGTGTTTGAGTTAGCTGGCTTTTTCGCCAGCCTTTGACCACATTCATGTTTGCTTTGTAGGCTCGTCTCATGGTCTGTGGCGTGGAGGATGACCTCAAAAGATGTAGACAATGCCTGTGGCTCGTATCTGGGTGCCAAGGATTGTGGAAACATCGCGCTAATGACTCCATCATCTTGCCTCAAAAAATATGTTCGTGCTTCTTCTGTTTTGCGAAAGAAAGTTTTCTTTAATATTTCCTCTGGATCATCTCTCTTCCTCAGTTTTTTTGTCTATCATTGTCCTGAATATTATTCTTGAAATTGGAAGGTGATAATAATAAGAAGTCAATGAAAATCCTGTTATGAGTAAATATTCCTGAAATTGAAAGCCTGATAAGAAATAATTTGTTCAGTTTCAAGACATGATTGCTTTATGCAATATTGTTTGCTTTATGCGACTCCTCCCCGTACACGGACCTGTCATCCAAGCGGGGAGCCTATTCATATGTATTTATTTTTTGTAATTTCATTGTATTTCAAGTGAATAATAAATAAATTTGAAATTTGAATTTGATGTGAGTATTCATTTCATTATGGAACGGTTCTAAAACATCGACAGAGACTCAGTCGAATTTTTCTCCTCATTATTGAATATTAAACTTTGAAAACATATCTCATTCTAAAAAATATTCTTGGATAGCCTATTATTTGGAATAATTTAACTGTAGTTGTCATTTTCATGCTCAATAATTCCCACTTAATTAAACTTATTCTCAATAATTCAATTGCTAACTTTAAATTCACATTCATAACTCCATGTGATTCACCGTTATGTAGATATTGCAAATCTTTACAGAAATCCACATCTCCACTCGATTGCATTACTCAACTTCACTTCCAACCTCAACAAACTTGATGTTATAACGAACTTACTGTGCAAGTGCAAGCTCAATCAAACTCATAACCTTTTTCCTATCACATCTTAAACCAATTATCACAACAATAACTGTTGCCAGTAGTAATTGCAGTAATCATAGATTGGAATATAACCTTCTTGTACCGTTGTGAAGTGTAGTAGGCTGCTAAGAGATGGTTCACTTCCAGCGGTGCCCAGTATACTGGTGACTGGGTGAGGGTGAGAAATTCTAAATGACACATTGTTGCGAAGACTATGATTTAGCAGATCAGGTCTACTGCTTTCAAGACTACTATACCTTCTCACTTCGTTAGTACTCTTAAGTACTTTATATACGTTCTCTCGCACTTTCTTTCTCTCTGTCGCTCTTTTTTCTCATTTTTCTCTTTCTTTGTCTCTATTTTACCTTCTTCCGAACTTCAAAATCTTCTTTCCATACTTCAAGTTGTCTTTTCTGTCTTCGTTAATCAATTCCCTTTCATTCTCCTCCTTTTCTCATTTAGTTTATTCTTCCAAATACTACTCCTCCTCATTCTCCTCATATTAGTTTTTTCTTATTCTTCCTCTTCCTTCTCCTTCCCCTACACCTTCTCTTCTTCCCCCTTGTTCTCTCACTTGTCGTCCTTCTTATCCTCCTCCCACTCTTCCTTCCCATCCTTTACCTCCTTCTCCTCATCGTCTTTATCCTCTTCATCCCTTTTCTCCTACTTCTCATCCTCCTACAAAAAGTAGGCGCACACAAATCGTCATCGGACGAACGGCACGCATCGGACGGATCGGATGATAAGATTTGAATCATTGTTTTCAATTTGAATGCGCATACCTATCCGCATCGTATAGGTATGCGCACTCCAATTGAAAACAATGCATCAAATCTAATCGTCCGGTCCGTCCGATGCGTGCCGTTCGTCCGATGACGATCTGTATGCGCCTATCTTTATACTCCTCTTCCTCCTTCAGCTCATCTTTATCCCCCTTGCTCCTTTCTCTCTTTCTCTTCAACTGCCTTCACTATTTTCTTTTTCCCTTTGTCATTCTCATCCTATTTCAAGTGCCTCCAAATCTCTTCTAATTTCTCGTTTCCTTCCTCTTTTTCTAGTACTTGGATTCAGCTTCTTTCTCTCCCTGTTTTCATACATCATATTTCTTCTTCTTTCATCACAATTCCTTGTTTCTCTCACATCTTCATTCTCATGTGATTGATTATCCATCCATTCAATTGTCTCCATTCATTCACGCTCCTCTTCCTTCCCCTCCATTTATCACCTCTTCTCTTCCCTCTTTTTCATTTATAGTTTAATTTATCGTGCCAGTTGTCCCCACCTCCTCTTCCACCTTCTCATCTTCCTCCTTCACTTTCTCCTCCTCCTCTGCACTCTTTTCCTTCTCACTTCCCACATCCTTGCAATCATTTCCATCCATCCATCTCCTCTATCCTCTTCTCCTTCATTTCCTTTCCGTCGTTCTCCTATCCTATCTCCGCTACATATCTATACAGTATTCTCCTCTTCCTCCTTCTCATCTTCCTCCTTCATTTCCACCTCCTCCTCTGCACTCTCTTTCTTCTCACTTCCCACATCCTTCCATTCATTTCCATCCATCTCCTCTATCCTCTTCTCCTTCATTTCCTTTCCGTCGTTCTCCTATCCTATCTCCGCTACATATCTATACAGTATTCTCCTCTTCCTCCTTCTCATCTTCCTCCTTCATTTCCACCTCCTCCTCTGCACTCTCTTTCTTCTCACTTCCCACATCCTTCCATTCATTTCCATCCATCTCCTCTATCCTCTTCTCCTTCATTTCCTTTCCGTCGTTCTCCTATCCTATCTCCGCCACATATCTATACAGTATTCCTGTATTCGTTATTCTTATTTTAACCGCTTCATTCTCTCACCACCTCTCTCACTAACACTATCTCCGTCCTTCTTTGTGTCAGTAAGTACTTGCAACTGATTTTCCCATTACACTAATTGGTCTACCCACTCAATACCAGCTGACTTGCTACTGCAGTAGTAAGCCTACTGCTATTGCTAGCAATAATTGCGGCATACGATTTTAACCTTTGAAGCGAACCTTTCTTGCGATATTTTACAATTCACACATACAATCTTCCCTCTCGCTCCTCTACACTGGGAGTAAAAGGACCACTTCACTCTCCATGGATCCGAATAATAAATCCATTTAGCGGTCAATGTAATGTCAGAGGAGTTGGACTCTGGAACCGAAAGTTGACTTTCCAATTTGTTAAAATGTGTGTCACAATTTGATTGTACATCATTTTTGATTGTACTGTCTCAGGATTGTTGAGAAGTGTTAATGTGAGATATACGATTTCAGGTAGTATAGTGATAAAGCTTTAAAGAAGCTTGGATCTGATCGAATGAATAGAGAAAATTCCTTTACGGAGCTACATTTATTATTTAACGAAAATCTTAAATAAATGCTGTATATCTCCCCGAAGACCTCTGCTACTGCAGACATTGACAACAGGGCTAACAGCTAGATGGAGCTAGATGGAAATTGAGTAGTTCTCATCGAATTTCCATCTAGCTGTTAGCCCTGTTGTCAATGTCTGCAGTAGCAGAGGTCTTCGGGGTGATATGCAGCTATTATTTAGGATTTTCGTTAAATAATAATTATATATTAATTAGAATTTGAATAAATGCATTCTCTATTTAATTCCATATGGCGCTAGATTTCATCAGATACAAGTAAAACTAATGCTATTTTTTATCTATGGCATAATATAGAAAATTATATATACAGTCATCCGGGTTGATAGAATTGGCTAACTCGGAACTCGCTGACTCCATGTTAAACTGCCGTATGAATAAAAACTGCTCTGATCGGTGTAGTATTGATTCATATGGCAGTTTGACATGGAGTCATCGAGGTCCAAGTTAGCCAATTCTATCAACCCAATCATCCGCTCCAAATACGAGACCAAATGAGATAAAATATGAAATATAGATAACTTAGAACAAATACTCTTCTCTCCCAATGTAACAAGAAGTTTTTATATTATCTCAATTACTCCCCAATCTCTCCCAATTATTGAGTATTGTCATTGATGATATTTACTTATCAAGAAAATGTCGAATGAAAGTATGATGATGTTATCTTGTTGAATAATAATCAAAGTTTTATTTTAAAAATTGAAGGATCTCAGCCATTTTCAGAACATGAAGTCTCTACTTTTGAAAATTCAATCTAAAGAAACCAGTGGAGTTCAACAAAATAACTGATAAAAAGTATTATTATTACGCCTAACTGTCTATCTTATCCCATACGAGCAACACAAAAATTAATAATGATTTATGCTCTTAAACGTGTTGCTTTAGCATAATAACTCCACAGCTAGTTTCTGCACATGTAACCAATAAAATAATGCAGGCATACGAGCTGTAACATAGTTTATAACCGTTCATAGGTTTCTAAATAGTTATAATATATGCTAGAGACTGACGGGTTGATTAGGCTAGATGCTAGAAACCACAAAGTTGGCTGGCTCACTGAAATAAAATGGCTGATGTCCTGAATTTATTGAACATTCAATCAATATGGTCATAGCATACAATAGGCAGTAATAGCGAACACCTGCAAGTATAGAGCTTCTCAAAACACCTGTTTAAATTCGGCGTCTGTTGTCGCGGCTTATTTCCATTTCGAGCGGTTATTTTTCGTTTGTTTTAGAGCTGGCAACAATTGTCTAGTTTCAATTGAATATTTGTTCAAGGTAACTGGTGGTTGGAACAGAGTGAATGTCGGTTTTTAGAGTATTGTGGTGAATGCAACACTATAAACTCTCAAAAACTTTACTTTTCTTGGGACTATGAACTTATGTGGAGCAATTATCATAAATGAAATCAATGTTTATTATAATTTGATAAGTTCGTCAATAATAAATGACTATTGACTGTGTACCTTTGATCTTTCATTGATTCTCACACCAGTATTTAGCGCCATCAGAATTATCCCATAAAAATTTAATTATTTATTCTAAGCTTCCAAATAATGCATTACTAAATAAACGTTTTCTTTTTCAGGTAAGAACGAAACTAACTTGACTATACCAGAGGAGATTAAAGCTAGTGGTAAGCTAAACTTTTGCTAGATTTTGTCTCTGCCTCATCCTTTTCATCTTCTATTCTGTTCATTCTTCATTCATCTTTTCTATTTTCTTCACTTCTCTGATTATTTCGTATTCGAATCATCCTTTTTCAACTTCTTATCCACGTCACATTTTTCTCTTACTTTTTGTGTAGTTGAGAAGTTGATATTGTGGTATTTATTCATATTAAATGAAAAAATTATTCATATCAATTTCTTAGTCTTTTTCATTATATTATTCTCTTATCTATTTGTTCTTTCTGTACTGTTCCTTACTTCTCTATCTACTTACCTTTAAGAGGAACGCACGCAGTAACAGACAGACGGAGAAAAAATCTAACGTCTGCTGCAGACGTGAGTAGATATATACAGAAAGCTGTACGTCCGTGTGCGTTGCAACACTCGAACACTGGGAAGAGATTATTCTCCGTCTATCTGCTGATGTCGGCATTTTCCTTTTCAATATAAACATCTTAATTTAAAGCTCCTGAAACTAGAAGTATGTTTGAAATCTCTACTTTTCATAACTGCTAATCTGTTCAAATTCCAGTTTTTCCATCATCAACATTACCGTGGTTCTAATAACAACTAACTGAAACCAATACATGTTTTGTCTATTGCCACCCATAATCTGTTGAAATTTCAGTTTTTCCATAATCAACATTACCGTGGTTGTAATAACAACTAACTGGAACCATATGTATGTTTTGTCTATTATTGTGCCACCCAAACTACATAATATGTAGTTTATAGTGTTCACTTTGTACCCGATTTAAATATTTCACGAATACAACCTCATTATTTGCTAGCTCGCCCGATTTGTCCGACTTACTGAAAGGAATTTCCATCTACGATTGTTGCTGTAGTTATCGTCTCAGTGTCCTCCAAACACATTATTTTATTATAATTCAATTCAATGGACGTAATAAATAGTTAATTGTCCATTAAACTTAATGCGTATTATCGTTATTTTTTCTAACGCCGTTCACAGAGTGCAATATTGTTTGTGATATGACATAAGAGTGATACTGAGAACTTGGTGGAACCGTATTGTAGATGCCCCTGACCTCTCTATCACTTCCAGCGTCGATGGGATCAAACGCGGGCACTCTAACCTTTTATCCTTCTAAGCTGGCTAGCGCATAATTCATAAACGCTCCTTCTCGCGCGCCAATTTAATGACAAATGCGCGCCAAACATTCATCAAACACGTCATAAAACAAGTAATATTTCGGCGCTTAGTGCCACTAGTATTGTTTTCGGGTCCCTCCCTCTGTCTGAAACAATGAAAGGTAACAGTCAACAGCTCGGCTACTGTATATGGATACATGATGTGATTTAAAGCGTTCAAAAAAGTCGAAATAGGCTAATCGTTTGTTAACTGGTTTTCAATACCTCAAACTGCATTATTGATGCAAAAAGTTTAACTTGAGTAACATTATTCATGCAAAAAGTTCAGTTTTGAAGGATTTGTTTTCTCAAGTTATGCAAAAGTGCAACAGATGTCGAATGTATATTAACGAATGAAATACATTTTTGTCTGCTCAACATTAATTATTGTGCTCAGTAGTTCAAATATACCTGTATCAAGTTATTCAAGTTGATATTTGTTATCTTCTATTTCATCCCACAACTGTCATCTATCAATGAATTGATGTGTTTACTCAATAATCTATTTTCTCACTGAGTTTATTCGAAAGCATCATGACATATCATCAGTTAATATCAAACCACAGAATAAATAAATAGATAAAATAGTAAATAAATGTTTATTTCCCAGTGAAACTAATACTACTACTACATCATACTACTACTAATACTACATCTTGATACTACTACTTATACTACTACATTGAAATATTAAATAGTTTACAATTACATACAATAGTTAGTTACTATAAAAAATGTCTTATAATGTGTCCTCTACATGTTTAGTTTTTCCTGTGTGGAAATTGACCTACTCCACTACGGCGTACCATGTTCTAGAATAGGGTTTTTTTGTGCGGAAACAATCTATAGTAGAATCTGTAGTAGAAACAATCTAAAGTATAAAAGTTTTCGTTATCGAACTAAGACTCCTGTTTGTTGACGAATATTTCATTATGGATCTTACTCGACTAGAATAATGGACATGATTCGACATGAATATTCCTGAGACATTTCGCTTCAAGGCCTTGAAGATGCTTGAAAAAGTACCGTAATGATGATCAAATACATATTATATTGCAAAAATACCGTTAGACCTGTTTGTATTGGTATACTCAGCTCTCCACCTTAGTTTGAATAGAAGTATGGGTGGTTTATGACAAGCCATAAAACTATTAGCTTCCAAAACTATCAACAACCAGTCCATTCATCTCTCTGGTGTGGAATCCATCTCAAATAATGGTGGAGAAAACTAAGAAAAGTTTCATAAACTATTCACAACCAGTTTCTTTATAATTCTGGTTTGGTGTTTATGTCGAATAATGTGTAAACAAATTGGAAAAGTTTCGAAAAAAGAGGTACAAATCATGAGTAGCATTTTATTGTCTGACACCGGCCTATTCTCCATTCGGGAAATATGTCTGATCCAAAAACAACAAACATCTACTGAGAATTGATTGATTTATTGAGTACTTTATTTATGTAGATTACAATATATACTGGCTTATAATACACTTATATACAATAGCTTACAATACAGCAAAATCATGGATGAATCTACAAAATATAAATTAAGAAAATAATTATTGAGCTGTATATAATATGAAAAAGAACAATTTGTAATAACTATAGATAAAATAGATAATATTGTTATGCATCTACATAAATTGGCGGAGCTTTGGACATATCAATGTCCATTCTTTGGAAAGAATATTCGAAGTATACTTCCCACTAACTCTCTCCACGAATTGATTGATTGATTGATTGATTGAGTACTTTATTTATGTAGATTACAATAATATACTGGCTTATACACTAATATTCAATAGCTTACAATACAGCAAAATTATAGATGAATTTACATAATATAGACTAAGAAAATAATTATTGAACTGTATATGATATGAAAAAGTAATTTGTAATATAATAACTATAGATAATTATATTATATACGAACGGAGAGAAACAGCAAGTGTATGTTTGTATAATTCTGACCAATCAAGTGACCGATTTTGTAGGATTCTATACATTACGCAGATTAAACATCCACGATGAACAGCATAATAGATTTTGCTAGACTACAATTTTATTCCAGTTGTTGAAAAGTTCTAGTCTTCTTTAGCATGACCAATTGAAAAAAATGTTTACAGAATATCAATTCTTGGGGGAAACTAAACAAATGAAGGGTCAACTATAAAATTGATGTTTGCTTGTCCCTCTAGTAGATAACTGTATCCGGGCACAAGTGTAGAAATAGGAACTCGAAAAGTTCAAACACTAGACTAGGGTCATTCGTGAAATAGGTCCTCGCTAGCAGTTGAAACGGACCGTCTCCTTACTCTCTCTCTCTCTCTCTCTCTCTCATTTCTATTCTCCTTCACGCTCTTTTCGCTTTTGTTGAGTCGTGGATGTCAATCAACGAAAAGCACAGGTCATATCCTGGACATGGGCTGTACCGCATTTCTATACTGTACCGTATTTTCAGACACTATTCCAACTGGAAACAGTGATGAACGCTTTTTCGCACAGACCTGCTAAGTAGTCGCAGTTTGCTTGGTGGCACTGTGTGAGTGAGAGGTCACAGGGACGGGACATTTCTATGGTGTCCTGCTCTAGCCAACGGACAAAACGGAGACAGATTCACTAAAATAAAGGAAGGAAAGATTCACGCTTCACACGAAAGAGACATGACGTCTTCACGGTCACCAACAAACTTAACGGACGTATTCAAATAGGGAAACCAAGAGATATAGAGGATGCATTGGTACTACATGAGAAAATGTTAAAAAATCACTATTTAGAAATTTGATTTTTTCCCATTAGTTTTTAAGGAATCATTTTTGAAATTTGGACGTATTATATTAAAGTTTAAGTTGTTAAATTTTATGAATTTGTAATCAGTTATTAGTTTTCATGAAAAAAAAACGCCAACATAGTACAGTGAATTTTATGAAGTAGGCTAAATGTTTTTGAATGTTCTGCTAAATGCCCTATGTATGAGGGTTGAGAAAAGTAGAGTCGTAATATTCTATTTTTATTGTATTTACTACTATTATACATCAATATTTTTGAAGAAACATTTCTCAAAATCGATCGATGTATAATCGGTCTTCTAGAAGATATAATTAATGATAATATATTTATCTTCATGTGTTAGAAAGAGTAAGGGCTATGAGTTTCTTTCTTTCGCTACGTATTTTGGACATTAAATGGAATAAATAGATGGAAGGATACTTTTGAATAATGTGGCAAAGAAACGTGAAGCAATGTGTAATTGTTATAAGCAAAAAAGTTGAATTAATTGTAAACCGAAGTCGAAAATAATCCTCAATAAAAAAACTATTGAAATGAAAATCAAAATTGAATAGAAGCTGAGAACTAGTGAATATTATTTGCTAGCCTAGCTGGGAACAAACGAGTAGAGCGGCGAAAATATGATCGTTTCAAGATCCAGTTCAGCATCATTCACGCGCGGATGAATATTCAAACGCCACAAGTATTTTTTAAACGCGTCTGTCCCCGAGCACAACTTTGAAGGTACGTTGTGGACAATTTATGCCCAAGCATGCACTTCACTAACGATTCGGTTACGTTCTAATTTCTCTAGCATTGCTCATATATGTTCAAATAACAAGCAGTGAGATCCTGTACTGAGAGACGTAGAAGCCTTCAAATAGGGAGGCGATTGAGATGGTATGTATAATTTGAAGGTTCAATTTGTAAAGAAACACTGGTATTTGATAGAGGATCATAATGGTATAGCAATGACATCCAATACTCTAGTTTATTAATATTTTTATTTATTCGTGGTTGTGTCAATTCCTTTTTTTCATTCAATAAATCATGGAATTTGAAAGTCATCGCTTATATCTTAGCGACTATATAATAGAATATTAGAAATAGAAAAGAAAAGAATTGAATAGAAAGAATTGAATAATTCATAAAGGGTACTGAGATTTCTATTTTTCTTTCTATAAAAAGTAGCCCTATACAGAAAAGAGATAGAATATTAGAGAATGAAAAAATTTTTAGCGACAAGAGAAAAAGCTAATAATTTTGTCTGAGTATGCTAGTATCACTTGTGATATCAGTGGTATCGTGTACTGAAAATACAGATACTGTAGACATTTTGTCTTTGAATCATTTAGACCTGGAGAGTTATCAATATTGTTAGGTTGTTTAGTTCTTCAACCACATTAATTGCTACCAGTTTATACCAATGTACCTAGAATACACTGTATTCTAGAATACCTGTATTCCAATATACCTAGAATACAATTTATTCTAGGTACATTGGAATACAGGTATTCCAATACCTGTATTTCATCCAGGTACATAGATTATACTATTATTTACAATCAATCTGTGTTCCTAATAGTTTGCTCCACTCCTTCAAGTTATCAATAATTATTTTCTCCGCGAATATTTACAATGTGTCGAATGTCAATAACTTGAGAAATATCATATCCATAACCATCTTCAGATATGTAAATACTCGATGTCTATTGTGACTACAAAAACCGTGAACCCCACACAATGCTAGTTCAACAATATTTATAGAATAATAAGCGTATTGCTTAGAGCCACGAGATAATTTAGACATATTTCCCGTGTCCAGTGAGCGCTGACAAACTATTTTACGATTTTCCTATCCCACAGCACAGGTGAGAAATTGATTTCAGTTATACATCGTTGGCTTACACGTAGCTGGCAATAAGTTACCTCGCCCACGGATAAACTTTCTTCAACTTGAGCTGTGAAAAGCAACTTCCAATACAAAACAACAACTTCAAAATTTAGTAGATGATTTTCTAGTCGACAAGCGTGCAACAAGCTATCACATTAGACGTGATAAAAGTTATGAATAAAGCATTATTTTTGTTCACAATTCATAAATAATATGAGTACAATATTTATCAATGAGCTGTAGAAGAATGAGGATATTGGTTCATCTCCTTTGTCAAAGTACCAATATAGTATAAATTATTGGCTGTAAATCGTAAACCAGTTTGTGAATGAATGACGCTCATAAATGATGTAGATTTGACCATCTCAAATAACATGACATAACTTATGACCTAACTTATGAGTAAGCTTCACACAGAAGATGAATTTCAAAAAATAGCATTTGAATTACAAATTAATAGTCTTTTGAATAGCAGATAAGTTAAATTAGTATCCAACAGCAAATAGTTAATTTTTCTTCATAAATCAGTCCATGGCCAGTAATCCAACAACAAAATATTGTTCATTTTCAGATAATTCACCAATCAATTTCTGTTTATACCTGAATAGTTTGAATGAAGCTTCTAATTTTTTCATTGATTTTTTGTGTAGTTGAGAAGTTGATATTGTGGTAATTATTCATATTGAATGAAGAAGACTAAGAAATTGTCAAAAACCACAGATTTATTGATACTTAGAAAGACCGGTTCCGGTTATTACACCATTGTCAATCTCTGATAAACTGAGTGGAGTTTATCAGTTTACAATGGTGTGATAACCGAAACCGGTCTTTCTTAGTATCAATAAATCTGTGGTTTTTGAAAATTTCTTAGTCTTTTTCATTCAATATGTTTCATTGATGCGCACATTGATTTGTTCTGTCCTACACAGAATGATATTTATGGTTTGGCTGGTAAATAAGCTTGCACTAATAGTTGATGAATCCATGATTTTCATCTTGTATGGTCTATTATTCTACCGACATGAATTCGATTCATCAATCCCAAGATTTAACCTATCATGATTGATCGAGTTTTTGATAAGCTGCTATACATATTTTTTCAATCTTATTCCTCAAAGATTCTGAACATTCAAACTAGTTTATAAAGTTCAAGCAAACAATAACGATGTAAACTTGGAATCAGTGGAAAGCCTGGAGAGAAACTATCTTCTCATTAAAAATGTGAGCTTATATTTAAATTCCTGGACACGCGAACAATGCATATAATTGAAGCTCGCCCACTCACGGTTTACATACAATATGTGTGCATTCATATTATAAATATGTAAGCTACACCCTTGAATAAATTGTGACACTGACCGTCAAACGAGTGAGAGACCTCGCAGATTCGCATTGTTCTCGAATTAGCACTGAAAAAAATTATGAATTCTGAGAAAAACCTAATTCCCAAATGCATTTTCCTTTCTTCTCATTATTCACCTCAAGTTCTCGCTTCAGGCAATGTCTTTGCTTCGTCCACTCGTCTTTATTATTATTTGACACGATGTGTTTATAGGCCTGCTTGATTTAAATATTTGAAAAAAGCGTGGGAAGGATAGCTGGAAACTTATTCAAAAATGAAGAGCGTTTTCATCACGCACTTGCATGGGAAGGGACACGCAGCAAAAATAACGAGGTTGATGAAAATGAGGAAGAGAAACTAGTTGATTTCTCCTGGTTAACATATGAAAAAAATTGATAATCCCCAATTATTCAACATACAATGAAATGCAATTCATGAAATACACTTAATAGTATTGATTTGAAGAAAATTGACTACAGGCAATATCAATACTCGATTTTAATGAGAATCCAATAAAGCGTTGAAGTACTTTGGTCCATTAGTATAAATTCAATAATACCTTCATAGTTCTCTTATACTAAGACAACCGTTATTCACCGATAATAACAGATTAATATATACTAAATATTATGTGCCGGTTGCACAAAATCCGGTTGAAATTTAACGGTTATCTATTCCACGAGAACCAATCAGAGAAGCCGTATTCTCAAGAATGCCGTCTCTGATTGGTTTTCGTGAAATTAATCACGATTAAAATTTAACCGGCTTTTGTGCAACCGGATCCTATGTCTTATAACTTAGCAGGATTGTCAAAATTAGAATTAGAATATTATTTTCCGATTTTGCATTGATTAATCTGCGATGAGGAGATTTGAAATATCTATCAATTTTAAAACGTAATTTGAAGTGAAATAGGATGAGATCAACCAAATATCCTAGTTTGCTCTCAATTTATTTCTGAACGGAACTAAACCCGACCTGAACTTGTGAATCACTTGAGATATGTGGAGATTTGAAATATATATCAATGTTGATTTGTAATTAGAAGACAAATAGGATTAAATCAACCAAATATCCTGGATTGCTCTCAATTTATTTGTAAACGAAACAAAACCGGACCTGAACTTGTGTATTACTTGAGAAGTGTCGAGATTTGAAATATATATCAATGTTAATACATGATTTGAAGGGAAATAGGATTAATTGGATCAACCGAATATCCTAGATTGTTCTCAATTTATTTGTAAACGAAACAAAACCGGACCTGGACTTGTGAATTACGCGTCTCAACCCTGAAGCTATTACGAAAGCAATCATTTAGATCTCCAGCTAAGTTCTCGAGATCAAGTCAAGATTTCGGGTTAAGTTGGGTCGATTAAATTCGAACAAATATTACTCAGGACATCAATTAGCTTCTGTTAATTTTTGTGACTCAGTACTCGCTGGCGAAATTCTGGCTCAGTGTGTTTGACTTTGAACGTTTTAAAAACCGGTTCAAGGGGTCAGGGTTGAGTATATTACACCAAAATAACATTACTGTATACTTTACACCACGCTTTGGACCGTGATACATGTGAACACATACGAGTTTTTATGTATTGTTTGTCAAGTTTATTTGTAACACCCAAGTGGAATTCGGCTGTATTACATTTTTATGACCGTATTCAAGTAGGCTAATATTTACTACTGTCTCTGCTACCGTATGTGTCAAATGTTATACTTATTATATACAATGTGGGCTAAATACACGTGTGACATATGTGTATTTACTGCAATAAGACAAAGAATAGAAATTATTGTTGGGATACCCAGATGTTAGAGAAAGGAAGATGAACGATATTATCACAACAGCTCTTTGCTAATACTGTAAATATTGTTGAAGGATGAACATTGATAATTCATTAAGGTACCGGTATTTATTGCCCCACTCTGTAGCAATTTTTTTCTACTTGTTCGTAGTACCTAGATAATTGATTTATTAGATATGTTTGATCGTTTAATGCATTTAGTATGCATCGTTATTAATCTGAACCTGAAGAAGAGAAGATAAATGGAAAACAGATAGTATAGCTGAGAGAGAAATCCATGAAAATAAGGGGATAAATGGAGGAAGTAGTGTGCTTCTTGTAGAGCTTCTTTCTGACCATGCAAGGTTTGAAAAGATGGAAATTATAGAGGACATCTGAGAAATTGCAAGGACTAGTTGAAAAATTGCAATTGAAAGACCACAAACGCATGTAATATAGACATGAGAAGCCGCCAACATCAAAATGAGACATTCATTCAATTAAAAGCTATTGAATTAATAGAACGGAACTTAATCATCACATACAGTGAGTGCGTTTCAAGATTGTACCTATTGCGAGTACCTAGTGAGGCCGTAAAAATAACCGCGATCAGATCCATTTGTGAAGAAAATTTTATTACAATTTTTATGACTTTATGACCATTGTGATGTTGCGGCCGCTTGACATTTTTAGTTGTCCTCTTCACTTTTATTTAATTCTCGAATGTAATGAGCGTCAGTTAAATGCCATTTTAGCAATAAAACCTGCAGTCGTAAAGTGAAGTCGCGATAAGAACTGATGATAGAACCAACCTGATTTTCAATTCGACTTGAATGAGACCGCAAATTAGATGTGAACGAGTGTGTATGCTCAGTTCAGAAACAACTTGCACCAGTCCAAATCAGGGAATTATTTTGTAGAAAAACATGAAAAATCTTAAAATTCAAGGATTTTTTCCAATTGATACTCTCCAATCCCAATTGATACAATATTGATATCAATTGATACTAATTGTTATAATACTTGTCATATCATAATTACTGAAAACCTTATATTTATGTTGAGGATTAGACTTTAACTTCCCTGAAAAATGTTCTTCGGTATACATTTTAAAAAATCTGCACACACTAAAATAATAGAGTAGTCCATTCTGATATTAAAACAAGCGTAACGTTCAACAACAAACACCGTGAATAAAACAAAACGATGAGCTAATAATAGCGTAACATCAAAATGAAGTCTTAAAAGATTCTAAAATGTTTCCAAATAAGAATAACCATGATATTACGACAAATTAGCTCTGGCCGCATAAAAAAATATTAACCAAAGTCACGAAGTCATTTCTGCGACTGCCCGTAACAAAGATGCATGTCAAAAATTAGCCAACTTATTTCTACTGAAAATTTGTCCTTCTTGCAATGCCTCTTCATGATTCAATTTGTAATTAGAATCGTCTAGTAGTCTCGAATTTCAATTCTGGTAGCACTCTGATAACAAGAAAAAACTTGAATGAGATTTTTAATGGGCTGAACAATTGAGAAGATTTAGTCGAGCTAGACGGTTGTTGGTTTTTAGATTATTAATTTTAAACGTTGAGCAAACAAGGTTGCAATTATTTGATGAGGTATTTACAGTGCCTATTGTAAAAATAGATAAGAGTTGATTCCGTAGGTTATTGTTATTTGTTCCTGAGTTCATGAATATCAATTCCCAGAGCAAGATGACATCACTTTCTGGAGTAGAGTAGAACTGTCTGGCGCCATGAAACCTGAAACGATTAGCTTGAAATAATGCTGAGTTCTCTTGAAGTCCTTGAGGAGGCTTGGTCTTGAGTCTTTTCTGAAGTCCGAGTGGAATATCGAATATATATCGTTATGATTATTCATAACTTCAACAGAAGGTGCAAAAATAATGCAATTTCAATGAAGTTGAATCTGAAAAATGATAAGGTTGTGTGAATCATCAGATAATCATCAAATAATGCAATTTCAATGAAGTTGAATCTGAAAATTGATGAGGTTGTGTGAATCACCGGTTATTATTTATACGAACATCAGAAAAGTTCATTGATTGTCATCAGTGAGTATAGAATGTAACATTCTATACATTCTTTACATTCTATACTCACTGATTGTCATGCCACAATAACTTGCTAAGGAAAATAGTTGAGTGATTCAATTAATTCAATTCATTGAATGATAAAATCCATTGAATACATTGGATTG
Source organism: Nilaparvata lugens (assembly GCF_014356525.2). Taxonomy (NCBI): domain Eukaryota; kingdom Metazoa; phylum Arthropoda; class Insecta; order Hemiptera; family Delphacidae; genus Nilaparvata; species Nilaparvata lugens. Next base: position 33,046,704 of record NC_052514.1, on the reverse strand, counting down.
ATAGAATATTAACTTTGAATCATTAACTAGTTTTGTATAGTATAATAGTTATCACCAACTACAGTAGCTTGCGTTATTGTCAAATAATTCTAGACTAGTCAGGAATCGTATGAACTTATTTGAATCGTATAACTTGGTAGCCGCTAATGTTAGTATTCTGAATTCTGATATAAGTATAATTTTAGAGACAATTACATTGTATCAAGGTAATATTAAACTGTATCTTCACTCTGTAATATAGTAGCTTATATTTTAGTATAATGCCAGAGATTCAAGTGCTTAATTTGACTTCTTATTCTTATATCTAGCTCCCAAACCCAACTTATTTTGCTACCTAACAGTTCTCATGCACGTTTATTGAACCAGTGTGGTCACCGAGTAACCTTTTCAACGATGGGAGTAGATACAGAGTGGAGAGAAGTTAAAAGAGAAGGAAAGTCAATAGAAAAAGGGTAAGGAGAAAGAGAAAAGGAGGAAGTCAAAGGAAAAGGAGAAAGAGAAAAGGGGGAAGTCAAGGGAGGAGAAAGAGAAAAGGAGGAAGTGAGAGGAGAAGATGGAGGAGGAGTAGGAGGAGGAGAAGAAGAAGAAGAAGAAGAAGAAGAAGAAGAAGAAGAAGAAGAAGAAAAAGAAGATGGAGAGGAAGAAGAAAAAAATAAGTAGAAGAAAAAAAGAGAAGGACGAGAAGATAAAGCATAAAAATTTGATAGATGACTGCTGATATTCTTCAGCATTGGCTACTCTAGGTCAATCAATCAGTGTATAGTGAGATGTATTACTACCTGGGCTCATTTGACGAGCTGCATATTTTAGAGATAGATTGGGCCGACTGAGCAGTGAGCATGTAATTAACGTTGTCCAGTATTCTCTCATACAAATTAAGCAACAGCGTCTATTGGACAGCTCAAACCGGTTCATGTGTAAAGGTGAGAAGAACTCACAACTGTGCTTTGATGACTGAATTATCATCACCTTTACACCCTTTATCCTTTCAATAGTTTTTTATCCTCTTCTTCTCCACGTCTTACTTTGACTTCTACTTCGACTAAATTCTCATTCTTCTTCTATTAGTAAACTTGCAGCGATTCTCTTCCTGGCTTATTATATTCTTCCTTCTATGATTCAAATTTCCCTTTCCTCAGTACTTCACAATTTTCCTGTTTTCTATCTCACCTTAATTTTCCTTGGATCTCTTGTTCCACTTCCTCATTCTCCTCCTATTTTCTCCGCATTTATTCATGATTCTTCAGCTTCTTCTCTTACCTTGGTTCCTTTCTATCTCTTGTTCTGCTTTTCTCCCTCTTCCTATTTTCTTTAGGATTTCCCTTTCGTGCACATATTTCGCTATCTCTTCTCCACCTGAACTTCTCCGATTTTCACTTGTTCTTCGTTGTTGCTTAGGATGATGAACACAATAGAATCTATTAATAGACCATAAATTCAACTCTAGAATTCCTTGAAATTATTCATATTGGACCAAAGCACATGACTTCTGATCTCTTGTGAAGACAAATATGAAATAAATAATGAATAATGAATCAATTGCCAAATACGACAAATATTTTTAAAAATAAAAATAATCATTAAAATGTTTTTGGCGTGACTGGAAAAAGAAGCCTTGAGCTCCAGTCACGAGTTTTAAAAATAAGAAATACATTTTTTAATCTAATAACATCAGTACAAATGAAACAATTCTGTTTATGGATGATAATCTATGGATGTTGATTGTTATACGCAAAAATATCATAAGGAGACTTTAATAACGATAGTTGGCTAACAATGCCAATTAACTAATTATTGTTATTATTCCAATACTCAAATTCGAAATTATTCATATTTAATGATAATAACGATAGTTGGCTAAAAATGCCAATTAATTAATAATTATTATTATTCCACTACTCAAATTCGAAATTATTCATATTCTTTTATTGATGTACATAATACAATCTAGGTGAAAGCAACAGGCATTCGCCTTAAACTGCTTTAAACGTTAATTTAGAATACACAGTCTAGAGGTTATGTGGATATGATAACTAAATTCAATATTATAGATTATTACTAATTAAATTAGTTATTTTTAATTATCCTTCCAGTCACTTCCAGAATCCTGTTGACGGCTACAAAAATTCCACATCCTTTTGTTCTCCCTAGCAATCCAACACAGACCTCACCAATGATTTATAAGTTACGAAGTCGGTTCCATTTTTAGTTTCCTCCTTGTTTTTAAAAAGATCTCTCTTCGAGGTCTAGCGACCAGGGCTCTCCAGACATATAGAGAAACAAAAAAAAAAATAGACCATGAAGACGCCGACCCGTCGTACTTTTGGACGACGCCAGAAACAAAAAAAAAAAAAAGAAAGCCCCCAAAACTCTGGGTTGGGGGCAGTCCAGAGTCCAAATTTGGATTTGCCCCAAGTGTGGCCAACTCACTAGGAAGGAGCGGCTCACACTGTTTTATGTTTAGCCCTATTATGGACGCCACCCCACTGTAATACGTCTGGCTCACTTTTTTTATTTGTAAACATATTCAAAACTTGTAGTTGTTTTTAGAACTGTGGACACGGACGGTTGAACTTCCAATGGAAATGGAATAATATGTCGTTTCGTTTTGTGTTCAAATTATAATCTAGCCAGTTGGGTTCCCCATTTGTAAAACAGATGGACATTATTATTGAATGAATTCATATCACACAATATCCATCATTTTCGAGTAAAATATATTTGTAAATACAATTTCAAATCATATGAATATGATTGGGAATGAACAACAGTAGAAAGAGGGAAAAGGATAGGAGAAAATGAAGAGAGAGACGAATCAACAACAGCCTTGACCCAAAACTTTTCAACTATTCAAATTTAACATTGACAGTAAATATATTATAGTGTGTAACATATTTAAATCTGGGTAGATGAAAAGCCCTAACAGAAATAGTAATAGGTCTAAAAATAAAGTAATTGGCTAATATCGCCAAGCAGATAATAAACAAGATTAGATAGCATCAGCTTGTTCTGGCTAAATGGTACAAGAACTTAAAAAGGATTTGAAGGAAGTTTACTACTCATAAATAGATTATTTATAAAATATTTGAAGATTGAGGTTAGGTAGATGTATTCACAGATCGGTGACCTAGAGATCGATCAAACCGAAGAACGTAGAATCTGACCAAAACCCCTTGGCAGAGCTTTATTGCATTCGGATGGTGTGCAATGTGAAAAAACACCCGTCCACGTGGCTAATTATTAGGTAGCATGGAATTAATATTAATGTATAGAATATTGACTAGCATGCAAAGAGCATAAATAAAAAACCAAATAAAAATAATTAAATGTATTCAGGAAATAAGAGTTACCAGGCGCATGAATACCTAATAAAATTTGCATGCACCAATAGTAAAACGGCAGTTAATAGGCGGCAACTGTAGGCCAATTCAAAAATATTTATATATATTTATATAAATGTACTAGATTTTGTGTAAAAATTTGTGTAATCTATGTTATCAATATGGCTCGAATGCAAAGAAATTATTAATCATATAACCTAAGCAATATTTTAGCATTTTTTGCAAGATCTATTTGAATTTAATGGCGGAAGATTGAGATATTTAAATTTTATGCTAATTTGAAAGTCGGAAAGAGGATCTGTAAAACTTGAGAAGGAAGAACCAGCACTCGCCAGCCAGATGCCACCATAAGAGGACCCCAAATATTTTAGAGCGAAGTACCTTATTAATAATTTTGTAAAAATTTAAAGTTAAAGTAAATTATTAAATTTCTTAAAAGACTTCGTGATGCTATTGTGAAGCAGAAGTCATTTTTCATTTTAATTAAATTTATAACCCCTTGGAGGAGACGATTCCGGCTACCATATTCCCGGACCACATGGAGTTGGATCGACATCGGCGGCTTACAAGAAGATTTTCGACACGTGAGTGATTAAATTTGAATTTAGTGATGGGCGCCCTAGTGCTTCGAATTAATCTGATGATCAAAGCTAGCTCGCCGAAAGGGTTATTATAAATTGAGAAATTAATAAGAGTAATACTTGCGCAAGTAAAAATTAGTATTAAAGGTATTTAATTGAAAGAAAAATATAGATCAATATTTTAGAAATTTCTATTTAATCAAAGAAGTACGAAATCTAGGCTATTAAAACATATGCATATAATATTTAATTTTTTGCAATACAATTTGCGATAATTTATCATAGTTCTAATTCACTAGATGAATGGCTCTACCTATTCCGTCAGGTGCCGAATCTTGCACCCTGAGATAAAAATATATATTCGATACAAATAAATCTACTAAATACTAGAGATTTTAATATATATATATATTTGGATTATTAGTGGCTAATTTATCAAGCTGATCTTAGAGCACATATTTTTGATTGAATTATCCAAGTCGACAAGTATTAGCAAGTACATGTCGCAGCTACATGCAAAAGAATGCATATGATTTTAAGATAAAGGCACATGGTAATGATTCGTGCCATAAATCTAGAATATAAAGTTTAGCCTGTGATATTTTGCTGATATAAAATTATTGTTCTATTTTTTATATTATATTTTTTATCGCTCTATATATATTTTTTGCCTCGATTGATCTTTGCATTATTTGTGTAATATATGTATGAAACTTTCATGGTGTGCAATTTATTTTTTATTCCTCAACACTATAGTATAAGTATCATATTTATATATATTTATTATTTATTGATTTACAAGAGTTATAGGAGAAGCCCATATCTAGGCCTATCAAGATTTTTTAAGACTGAATACTATTAGAAAACCACGACCTAATTATATCAAATCTCATGCTTTACCGACTGATGCCAAGCAGGAGGCTAATCGTTATTTTTATATAAAGGATAACGTGACAGAAAGACATGTCGCCCAACGTGATAGGCCACGGATACGACAGAAAGACATGTCGTACCAACGTGGGCCTGATGATGAGAGCCAAGCTCATCGAATAATTATTTGAAATTAAGTCAATAACCATACTGAAAATTATAGATAACTTATACGAGTTGTGAGGAAAACTGGCGAAGGAAAATTTGTATTACTTTTTGGGGAATCAATAGCTTTAAATAAAGAGAAATTATATGTTTTAAAGAAAATTTTATATTATTAGTACTGTGAAAAATTACATGTTTATAGAGAGAGCTATTATATTTTATGGGCCTAAACTGCTAGTCAGAAATCAATGAATAGTATTATTATATTATAAGAGCTTAAGTAATAAATAGGTTACCTGGCTTGTAATGTCCATAGGCCTATCCTCATTTGTGTCCTTATTAATGCCTTGTTGGCCAAAACTTTCACTTTTTTAACAAACACTTGACACTTAATCCATTTTTAAAATATGAGTCTCTTTTCGTCCACGCAAAGTAAGGTAGCAGACACACTGCAGACGGCGATAGTAGCGGAGATCGACGCTGAGGGGGGCGCGATGGAGTCCAACGCCCAGATATCTTCAATCACCGCCAAGAATCCTGTGAACAGTAATAAACCGTTAAATGTCTCCCAAGAAGCAATAAGGAGGGTTATAGTAGAGGGGATGATCAAGTCATTTTCTAATAGTTTAGAAAAAACAATGACCACAGTAATGAAGAACTTAAAGGCGGAAATGAAGGAAATGCGGGAATCACTGAAGGATACATCGGTAAGAATGGGTAAGGAGACTGCGGAAAGAATAGATAACCTACCAGCACAAAACACTTCACAAATTCATGAAATAGCTACAAACAGGAACAATAGTCAACTTATTTCCATAAATAAACAACAGAATAGTAAATCTACACAAATAGCTCACCTAAATTCTGATATAAATCAAAACAAAGTACAACTTAATTCATTGGAGACAGCCGTTGGAGAACAGCAATTATTTTCATCTGAATTAAATGCCGAAGTAGTAGATAATGAAACAGAAGCTTCTAGTCATTGGAAACAGGCCCAAGAGAAGTTGGTACAACTTGAAAGTCAAATACATCAATTTCCGCACGAGAATATAGAGCCTATTCCCATAGCAACGTTTGATTCACTACACAGTTTCAATGAATTAGGCCGTTTTGACAATACAGACCGCTATCTCCAACCTAAAGAATTTATAGATCAGATAAAACTAGTTCAATCATTAACACCCACCTCTTGGAATTTTTGGCGTCTTCGTTTGACTAGTTTATTGATTGGCGAACCCCTGATGTTCTTTCGGAGTAGAGTCCATGAATTTACATCATTGGATGAGTTTGTAGCTGTCTTCCTGGAACAGTATTGGAGCAGAAGTAAACAGTTGGACGTGCTAGCGGACATTATCTCATGCGATTTCAACCCTAACTTAGATGGTGCATGTACCACTTTCGTCACTGCCCTACAGTTTAAAAATTCTCAATTGAGCGAGCCCATTAATGAATCGGCATTAGCAAGTATTATTTTAAAGAAGCTACCGTATCAAGTTAGAATGGCACTCGCCACACAACCCATTACTGATTGTAAGCAGCTGATAAATCATTTATATGGCATACAGTCTGCAATGGCAATATCAAACCACCGCTCAGACCAGAGATACGCACCAAATCAACATAACTCAAAAAGTAAACAGTATAACAGCCAAAATTATGAATCAGTACCATATGATTGCTCACGATCTACCCCTCAATTTAAACGCCGCTATAATCATAATCAAAATAACAGCTGGATTAATAGAAGTTTTCAGAATCGTCAAACAAACCATTATCCACAGCAAACCTATGAAAGAAATTATTATTATGGCCATGATCGATTTAACACAAATAATGATTACACTCAGAATAATTATAATAGAAATTACAAACCGCCACCTCATCAAATAAGTACAAACTACACATTAGAGCATGCGTCCAGATCAGATCACCAAAAAACACAGAACCCAACACCCAACAACCCGCCACCAGACACACAGAAAGCTACAGCTGATAAACCAGGACTATATGATTCCCCCGATATAACACCTATAAGCTCCAATGAAACAAACAAAGAAAATCATGATATTTCAACATCATACACCACCTTTAGAAATGATCCACCGAAAATACTATTAGAAGAACAAAAGCCAATACCAGATAAATCACCACCAAAAACCGCCGCTCAACATGCAATTAAAACGCCCTGTAAGCATCAATCCCTACTAAGTATCCTGTTTCCCACCGAAGATCCCTCACCGCTGGAGAACACCAACAACCACCAGGATCAGGCTATGATTGAAGAGTTAGTAAATACAGAAAAGATTGAAAATGTAACAGATCCGTGCACTGTACCTACAACCGCCTATCAAGGGACACCACCGAAGCGCACCAAGGACCAGGAGGATGACACCAGGGAGGACGGCATCCAGGACAAGAGGAGCGACCACCGCAAGGCCCGGAGACGGAGGCGCCCGAGGACACCCGACCGGCATCAAGAACGAGAGGACGGCATTCGGGAGAAGAAGATGCATCGCAAGGCCCGGAGGCGGAAGAAGCGACGAAGGAGGAACCGCGCGCGCGCATACCGGCCGCATGCACGTTTCAAGAGGCAGAGGAGGATACCGGACCGACACCGAGAAGGACAGGAGCGGACCGACGTCATGCATCCGCGGCACATACGCTTCAAGAGAGATATTGAGCGATGTGACCGGCAAAATGGATCGAATGAATGGGATAAAAACGGAGCTACTACTATGACTACTACTGATTCATGCCTGGATAAAAATAAAGTGGACTATTTATGGAGGTTGATAAAGGATAGAAAGCTAATAAGATTGGAAGAATTAAAAAATAATATTAAGAAAGTGGAAGTACCTGGCTATATGTTGAGTGATTATATTGTTAGGAAGTTGATAAATGTTTTGATATGGTGTGTAATGTTTGTAATAATGGCTGTGATATTAATAAAAGACTGTGTTGTAGATAGGATGGAAAATATTATATTGTTATTATTAAAAGAATCCAGTATTGATGAATGGAAAGTTAATATTATAAAAATAGTTATTGTTGTGAGCCTACTAATTTATAATGAACCGAGATCAAGAATATTAAATGATAATGAAAAGAAGGATGAGTTAAGAGTACAGATTGATTGGAAAAAGAATGGATTAAAAGGAATTATCATAAATGAAGCTTGGAATTATTTAAAGGAATACACGAGATACCAGGGCTTTAAATTTATGATGAAAAAATTATCAATTAGGACAGCCTCAACAATCAACAAATGGATAGCAGATAACCCAACCAGCCTACAGCAACAATCTACAAACAGAATGCAAGAAGATGCAAGTAAATCACAACATTTCCACATGCAATATCGTCGAATTTCAAATAAATATGATAAGAAAATCAAGGAAAACATTATTATCAAACCGATTACTAACCTTCCTTAATAAATTTAATATTGGTATAGGACCTCGTGGCAACAATCCAATGTTTAATTCCTTTCAGCCGTTAGAAGCCTGCAATAAGAAAAGAACAATTTTTAAATATGTAATTAAATTATATACATCAGATAAAAAAGGACACAAGCGGGGATAATAAAATTAAAATTTGTTAATTACCTTTTTAAGAGAAAAAATTGAGCAGTTAGGTTAATAGTTATGAAACTCGACAGCAAATTCTGTAGAACCAGTGACCAGCTGACCAAAGCCACCCAAATCAAATGAATGTAATGTCTGTTGAACATATGTTTATAAAAAGAAGTACTGTACCCAAAAAGTTATTTATTATTGTTATTTATTATATTTATTAATGTCGATATATTTATTTATATGTTTTATATTTATTACTTTTAATTATGCCACGTTTGTTACCTGAAAAAGACTTAAAGTGAATACCAGTTACCAAAACCAAAGAGCCATTAGCAAAGAAAGTATTGTACCTGATGTATAGAAAATTATTTATATTAAGACCTAAGAAATACTATAAGATATAAGCCCAGAAGTTTATGAATCGAAATTATTGTCTAAAAGGAATCATTGTGAGAATTATGAAATGTGTGTAGTTAAGTTGGCGGCCCTGCAAGCGGCGAATTTAAAAATTACTGTGTTGTAAATGTTGTCAGGAGGAGTACGTTTAGAAGTTTATATTTATGATATTTTATGTGTGTTGAGGAGGAGAATTTGTTATTGTTTTGATAAAGGTATAAAGGAGATGCAGCAAATATGTCTGCGAACTGTGATAGAAGTAGGAGAGTATAATTTATAATAAAGTATAGTGTATATCAATGTATTGAAGGGTGGGTTTTCATTAAAAACATTGTGATTCTCAAATATTTTGAATTCAAACCCAGGGGCGCGTGTAACATATTTAAATCTGGGTAGATGAAAAGCCCTAACAGAAATAGTAATAGGTCTAAAAATAAAGTAATTGGCTAATATCGCCAAGCAGATAATAAACAAGATTAGATAGCATCAGCTTGTTCTGGCTAAATGGTACAAGAACTTAAAAAGGATTTGAAGGAAGTTTACTACTCATAAATAGATTATTTATAAAATATTTGAAGATTGAGGTTATGTAGATGTATTCACGGATCGGTGACCTAGAGATCGATCAAACCGAAGAACGTAGAATCTGACCAAAACCCCTTGGCAGAGCTTTATTGCATTCGGATGGTGTGCAATGTGAAAAAACACCCGTCCACGTGGCTAATTATTAGGTAGCATGGAATTAATATTAATGTATAGAATATTAACTAGCATGCAAAGAGCATAAATAAAAAACCAAATAAAAATAATTTAATGTATTCAGGAAATAAGAGTTACCAGGCGCATGAATACCTAATAAAATTTGCATGCACCAATAGTAAAACGGCAGTTAATAGGCGGCAACTGTAGGCCAATTCAAAAATATTTATATATATTTATATAAATGTACTAGATTTTGTGTAAAAATTTGTGTAATCTATGTTATCAATATGGCTCGAATGCAAAGAAATTATTAATCATATAATCTAAGCAATATTTTGGCATTTTTTGTAAGATCTATTTGAATTTAATGGCGGAGGATTGAGATATTTAAATTTTATGCTAATTTGAAAGTCGGAAAGAGGATCTGTAAAACTTGAGAAGGAAGAACCAGCACTCGCCAGCCAGATGCCACCATAAGAGGACCCCAAATATTTTAGAGCGAAGTACCTTATTAATAATTTTGTAAAAATTAAAGTTAAAGTAAATTATTAAATTTCTTAAAAGACTTCGTGATGCTATTGTGAAGCAGAAGTCATTTTTCATTTTAATTAAATTATAACCCCTTGGAGGAGACGATTCCGGCTACCATATTCCCGGACCGCATGGAGTTGGATCGACATCGGCGGCTTACAAGAAGATTTTCGACACGTGAGTGATTAAATTTGAATTTAGTGATGGGCGCCCTAGTGCTTCGAAATAATCTGATGATCAAAGCTAGCTCGCCGAAAGGGTTATTATAAATTGAGAAATTAATAAGAGTAATACTTGCGCAAGTAAAAAAAAAAAAATTAGTATTAAAGGTATTTAATTGAAAGAAAAATATAGATCAATATTTTAGAAATTTCTATTTAATCAAAGAAGTACGAAATCTAGGCTATCAAACATATGCATATAATATTTAATTTTTTGCAATACAATTTGCGATAATTTATCATAGTTCTAATTCACTAGATGAATGGCTCTACCTATTCCGTCAGGTGCCGAATCTTGCACCCTGAGATGAAAATATATATTCGATACAAATAAATCTACTAAATACTAGAGATTTTAATATATATATATTTGGATTATTAGTGGCTAATTTATCAAGCTGATCTTAGAGCACATATTTTTGATTGAATTATCCAAGTCGACAAGTATTAGCAAGTACATGTCGCAGCTACATGCAAAAGAATGCATATGATTTTAAGATAAAGGCACATGGTAATGATTCGTGCCATAAATCTAGAATATAAAGTTTAGCCTGTGATATTTTGTTGATATAAAATTATTGTTCTATTTTTATATTATATTTTTTATCGCTCTATATATATTTTTTGCCTCGATTGATCTTTGCATTATTTGTGTAATATATGTATGAAACTTTCATGGTGTGCAATTTATTTTTTATTCCTCAACACTATAGTATAAGTATCATATTTATATATATTTATTATTTATTGATTTACAAGAGTTATAGGAGAAGCCCATATCTAGGCCTATCAAGATTTTTTAAGACTGAATACTATTAGAAAACCACGACCTAATTATATCAAATCTCATGCTTTACCGACTGATGCCAAGCAGGAGGCTAATCGTTATTTAAATATAAAGAATAACGTGACAAGTGTAACAAAACATGCAGTTGAATATTTGTACAGTTCAGTACAGTTCGTTATTTCAACATAATACATGAGTATTATAGGTGTCATTTTTGGTATGGAAAGTTTATTTATTTTTGGATAAATTACAAATCTTATGAATATGATAGGAAATGAACAACAGTAGAAAGAGGAAGAAGGATAGGAGAAAGTGAAGAGAAAGACGAATCAACAACAGGCTTGGCCCAAAACTATCCAAGTTCAAATTGGAATAAAAGTTTCCTATCAATGGATTCAAAATGGATTTCAAACTATTCAAGTTTGGGCTTGGGCCCAAAACTATTCAAGTTCAAATTGGAATGAAAGTTTTCAGGATTCAAAATGGATTTCAAACTATTCAAGTTGAAATTGGAATGAGAGTTTCCTGTCAATGGATTCAAAACTAAACTCAAAGAGATTAATAGGAACTCAAAAGAATACAGTATTTAAATTTTGAGACAAAAGAGCTGATCTCTTCATTGAAACATCTCGATTGGAGTTTCTATTCAACAATAAACAAACTAAATTTGAAAAATACTAATTTAGAATCGTTAGTTTTATCACAAAAAACGAAATATGAACAGCAATCGATTTAGAATCGATTTGAAAAGATAATATTTGATTCAGCGAGTGTTCTACCGATGCTGAGGAGCAATTTACATAACGGAATCTTTTGATTACGTCATTGACTTATGAGTGACGTTGACAGAATATATGAGCGTGAAGTATTATTAATTAATTGAAGAGAGCTTGTAGAGATTCGGTATACGGGAGAAGTAGGTAGCCTAACGCGTAGTATTGCTTGATTAGTCAATCTACAATAGTATTGGTCAACAAATATGGGTGATGAAGAATTAAGATGTTTATTGCTTTGAAGGAATTAGGTGAGGAGAAACTAATATGGAAGTGGTATGCTTGGGTCCAGTCTATGCTTTAAAATGGAGAAAATGTCGTCTCTGGGGCTACTCGTCTAATTAATATATATTTAATCAAGGCTACTCTAATTAAATAAGACCTACTCGTCTTATTATTTATATCAAACAAGAAGAGAATGTGATGTCCAACCAGTGTTGAGTTTGATAAACATAAAATAATTTTGAAAATATATATAAATAAGTGGTCAAATCATGTCCTTAGAATGCCTGAATACCTTTTCCCATTGAATGCCCTTCTCCACAAGCCAATATGCAGAAGAAGTAGTATAGGTAGACCGATGAAGAGATGGACGCCGGAACAGGCTTCAAAAGCCTAATCCATGACGACGATGATAATGATGATCAAACAAAATCATTCAGAGTCAACAAATTGTTAGGTTCCAATGCGCACTTCTTTATTTTAATCTTCATCACTATTCTTGATCCTCATTTTTTATATCACTGAGATTCAACAGCTTGTTTAGTTCTATTTCTCATTTTTCTATTCCAATCTTCAATATTCTCAGTTCTCAATCTTTCATTAGTTTCAAGGGAGGCTACTCCCGGAAATACAATTCCCATCATCCAGACGCACACTACTTACATCCTTGTGCCATCCCAATTCGTCTTCCTCCCATCCTTCTCCCTCTTTCTCCTTTCCTTCTCTCACTTTCTCCTATCCTTCTCCCTCTTTCTCCTTGTTTTGGTGGCGTCGTTGCCGTCTTCTATTCCTGGATTGCCGACCAGGGCGTGGGACGCTCAGGAATATTGAGTGGGGTAGTCTCAGACTGTTGGCGAGTTCTATTTTTGAAACCGTACTCTTACAAAGTGGAAACTCTCTCTCGTCCTGTAAGATATCCTGGTCACAAAGCCTGGAACGGCTGTTTCTATGTTTGACGTTCACGGAGCGTTATTGAAATGTGCCTTGCTCTAACCTTGAGTTTTTGAGTGCTTGAAAAGAGAAATGTTTTGAAGATATTCTTCTCATTATGGATGTAGGAATAGGAGAGCAGCTGAATAAACGTTGTAGGTGGATAGTTTCGAACATATATCACAATATAAAATATTGCAAATTGTATAATGTGTTGAAAATATTGTATTGTGTGAAAAGAGGTAAAATGGGTTTTACCCTGTCGTCTCCAATAATAAAAATTATCATTAATATACTGTAGATAATGGATAACAACAATGAAAGTTAGTTGGTGATACGTTGAAGACGAATCAATCTTTGAGGCGAATTATTCAGGTGGATCAATAATAGCTAATAGCTAATAAAATTTATGCACTTTGCAAGATATTCTTTTCATCAAGAATGTAGAAATAGGAGAGCAGCTAAATAAACGTAGTGGGTGGATAGTTTCGAACATAGATCAGAATAAAGATCATGGATAACAATAATGAATGTTAGTTGATGATACATTAGAGACAAATCAATAATTGAGGAGAATTACTCAGGTGAATCAATGAAATTCGTACACTCTGCAATCATCCAACTAAACTTTATTACTTCCATTGAGGAAAAATTTATATCTGTTGTGAACTGCACATGGAACAACGAAAACCCAGATCTAGTGACGTCATCATTAACTTGTTATTGCAATCATGAAGCATGCGTAATAAAGTAGGCTACCACGCATGCGCAAACGATAACAGGGTTTTTACGATGCAGTAACACAGGTGGACATGTGGCATAAAGATAGCACACACTCTTATCTTCTATTGAAGAGTTTTGTCTCCGCTTCATATTCAAACCATGCTACAATGGAAACGATAATTGGTGGTGATTTGATAAAAAGTTGATGAATAGAGAATTATTGGAAGGTTCATGCACTCCTAGGTCTACTTCATAATTGAAACGCCAGTCTATGCCACTCTATGGTTAGTTGGAACTGTAGACATATCCTACATCTTTCTTTTCCACAATATGAGAGATAATATTCACTAAATGAACATTTGTCATCTCTATTAATCATAAATAAAATTTTATAGAATTGGTCAAATCTCATCTTATAATAATGGAGTATCAAGACTCAATAAAGTCACTACCCATAATTACAAAAACTCATTTAAAACTGCTACTTCAACAAACTTCAATGAAGCTTCCACGAAGTTTTGTGACTGAAGAAAGAATTGATGAGTTATGATGAGTTGTAACGAATCAATTCCCATTTCCTCTTGTCACGAATACTGTCCAGTTCAGTTAGGGTTTGTTTCAGAAACCTGGGTGTGGTCTACTGGTCAGCAAACGCTTTCCGGGCACCGGACGGGTGGGGTCCGAACCCCCGCTACGATTTCAAGCCCAAACAACCCCCATTAACCTCTTCCGTACCCTCTTTTGATCTACAGCGTTTACCTAATCATATAATCATCATTATGGCATATCCTCCATCTACACACCTTGGGGGTGTTGGAGACAGAGAAAAATAGTCGGAAAGTGTTGAAAAAGAGAGAGAAATTGGTGGGAGAGAGTGAGAGAAAATTATGGGAGGTAGATAGAGAGTGAGAGAGACAAGCTCGTCACACTATCCTGGCACCCTCTCATCCCTTTAGAAACACCTACAACTCGCCCTTAGCAAAGTTAATTCCCTAAAACATCAGTTTCGGTCATCGCTTCCTCCTCCCTACCTCACTCTCTCTCACTCTCTCACATTTTCTAGTCCATTCTCTATCTTCAGAAGTGCCAAGCCCTTCCGTTTTGCAAGCTATCAACACCCCCCTCCTCATCATACGTCATCCAGACAGACAAGTGTCCAACTATGGTCATTAATCGAGATAATAACACCTATTATATTTTGTGTGTCATTTTGTAACATATGCTTTTGCATAATGGAAAATAATGCTCTGATATATTGAAAATGTAACACTGAATTATCCTGCGGAATTCTGTGATAGAAAGGTCTGGAATATCCAGTCATCAAGATATAACAATAGGAGTTTTGTCACATTCTCTCCAAAATTTATGTTAATAAGATTTCAGAAAAAAAACACCAACATCTTTCAATAATATTATTCATAAGTTGAACTTACAGTACCTCATATGT
Organism: Nilaparvata lugens; assembly: GCF_014356525.2. Classification (NCBI taxonomy): domain Eukaryota; kingdom Metazoa; phylum Arthropoda; class Insecta; order Hemiptera; family Delphacidae; genus Nilaparvata; species Nilaparvata lugens. The sequence continues at coordinate 33,031,437 of NC_052514.1, read as the reverse complement.
GTGCTTTATGCCGTGGTGGAGTATAATCTATTGTCTGATAAATAGTGTTTCAGACTGAAAATGGCACTTTGATGACTGATGATGACGAATTTTAATGAAATACCTTGCTATTCCACAATTCTCTACTCCAAAATAATTTCTATTCAGTTTGAAACTGTGAGTGAGTCTACTTTTCATCAATATGATTGAGGAATGTAATAAATAAATAGATAAACCTCCTTCGCCTAAGCAACACACTAGTATAGAACATAGATATAAACATAGTTTTATTTTCATATTCATCCAGAGTTTATTTTTGTGATTCCAAACATTAAAATTTCATCATTCATCATCATCCCAAGCGGATATTTTCGAAAGTATTCTTGCTGTGGAATATCAAGTATTTATAGATAGCAAGTCATTCATAAATGAAAATCATATCAAATTGCTGTCTCATTTTATGCAATACGTGAAAAATTACTATTTCGTTTAAAAACATTTGTAATTGAACTGGATCAAGCCGCCATTTTGATCAATCAGTTACATGCTCCAGAAAAAGTGGATCCATTCGGTGCAATGGCGCAAAAAGTGACTGGCCATGAAAGGAGACGAGAAGAAGAGAGAAAGAATAATCCGCGTAGGAAGAGAGACTGAGAGAGAAAGAGCCTAATAACAAGCCTCACAATTGGTCAGCCTTCTTTCTATTGGCCGAAACTAATTGAAAGATTCGGACAAAAGAAGCGGAGCGAGCGAATTGGGCGCCGCGACACAAAATAGGAAAGAAAGAAAGGAAGGAGAAGAAGAATGATTATGATAAAGAAAAAAGTGACTTGATGAAGAGGTGGGATGCTGAGCAAGAGTAAATAGAGGGGACCACGCCATTGGCTAAAAAGTGGGGTGCACTACGCGGAGTATGAAAGGTATTACAATAGTCGGTTTTGTTACAGTGAGATGAATGAACATTTTTGTCACAGTTGGCAGTGCTTATGTTTGTGTATGAATGCTATTTCACTTCTGAATATTTCGTCCATTTTGTTAGAAACAAAATAGAGTATGATTCAGTAGTCAGTAAACTGAGTTCTGAGTACATTTTTGAAATTTATGTATTTCAGATTTGAAACTATGTAAAAACTAATTGAAATAGCTCTGATAGAAATCTGATGATACAAAAAACTCTTCGTTTGGGCAATTTGATAAGAGAGCAGTTTTGTACGTAGTATTATATAATAATATTTTATACATATACTATTACGATTTATTATATTCGATTAATAATATACGATATATTATAATGAATATTTTCTTCAATGATTAAGCAAAAGTCAATAGATATAAATGACACAATTTCCAGGCTGTTATATGAAACTTGGATTTCCGTTTGATAATAATATTATTGTCATATGAAAATTGAGATAGGGAGCAGTAGGTCACAATCTGAACTGTAGTTTTATTCCATATTCCAATAATCAGAAAACTTGAAATCGAAGAGCTCGAATGAAAATAGAAATAAAAAATGAATTAATTAATAACAACTGTATTCATCACGTATCATTATATACTTGTAGGTTACACTTAGCCTGAATGTATAATTTGAGCTGTCAATGGGGATTGAAATGGAGAATAGACGTAGGCATACGATTTTACATGATTTTCTAATATAAATAGTATGTGCTGGATAGATTTTCTTGAAAAGATGTCTAATAAAGTATCCAACGGTTAAGTATAACACGGACATTACGGGAAAATGTGCATCGGTTCATTTTATCAATGCTTGCTTGGTCTGATAACGACTGTCTACTCTCCAAAGGCAGTGAACAGCAGTAGAAAGGCCGGAAAAATTTGAAAGAATAGGATGAAGGTGGTGCGGAAATGAAATTGAAGAAGTGGCAACTGAAAAAACTGTGAGCAGCTTGACATTATTTTCAACTATCTTTCACCTTTTCTTCTTTCAACGCTTCGCTACTTCTCCAGTCACGTGGGTGATCAAGGAGTAGATAGTGGAGAAGAGGGAAAAATGAGGAGGAAAGAATACGAAGAGGAAGAAGAAGAAGAAAAAGGGAAATGAAGAAGATGAAGAAGAAGAGGGAGAAGTAGTAGAAGAGGAAGAATCAAGGAGTAGATAGTGGAGAAGAGGGAAAAATGTGGAAGAAAGAATACGAAGAGGGAGAAGAGAAAGAATAAGAAGAAGTAGTAGTAGAAGAAGAAGAAAAAAAAGAAAAAGAAGAAGAAGAAGAAGCGGATGGAGATTCTCTAATTATTTGTCATTATTACCTCGGGTGGTCTTCCGACAAGACACTTTGATGTTTGGACGATAGTCGAATCACAGTTAGTAATTCAAAAAGTCAAGTCCAACATGGATGGGTGGGTATAAGTGAGACAAAAGCTAGTAGAAGAGGGAAAGGATAAAAAAAGGAAATCACTCAGGGAAAGAAGAACTTTCTTGATTAGGGTGTAGGATTACAAAATATGGAATTAAATTACATATTCAACTAAAAAAGGACAATCAGTGAGAGTTATCAGAAGAAGAAATCATGCAAATTCTAGGACAGCGATGTAGAATTTGTGAAATTGGTTGAAAAGAGGGAAGGACAAAATAATTGGATACATAGGAGAGATAATGCTAGAAAAATTGAAAGTTAATAAATAAATGAATGAATTATTTTATGAAAAGCTAATATATTACAAATTCATCAACTACTCAAAAATCTTAGAAGAACTTTGAAGAGGAATGCTTAAAAGTGGAATAATAATTAGAAAGAATGAACGTAAAGATGAAAACGATGAAAATTTTTTTTCCAAGAATGGTAGGAAAGCAGCTAGAAATAGAACGATAATTCGTCTAAGATTTTGAGGAAATTCACACGAAGTCTTTGGTCTGTTCACCCAGCTGGACAGGATCGTCTCTCTTTTTCCGATCTTCTCTCCTGCTCCTTCTCCCTCCTTTTCATTCTTCTTCTTCTTCGTTTTCTTCTTATTCTTATTCTTCTTCTTCTTCTCTTAATTCTTCTTCTTCTTCTTATTTCCCTTTTTCTCCCACTTCTTCTCCTTTTTTCAGCTCTCCTCTTTGTCATAATGATTCTCCTGTGTACCTGCCTGTAGACAATGACTTCACAGTGCGAGCAGCAGACAAAGATGACAACAATTAAGAAAAGCTGTGACCGCTAGGAGAGAGAGGTCATCACCGAGCAGCATCGTTATTTCACTTCTTTTCTTGCGATGATTCGACCACAGCTTGTACAGCAGGCCTACAATTTGCCTCTTGTTACACAACGGTTATAAAATAATTTTCTGCCATAATTATTATTCTGTTTCGTTCTTACACTTGTCACTATGGTTGGATTCCATGTTTATTCTGGAACTCTATTTTAGTTTTTGAGAACGCATTTGTTATAATAGACTACTCGTTGGAGATGAAATCTATCAAAAAGTGTTGTAAACCATGATTTAGAAATAGACTCACTTTGTGAAATCAACAAATGGACCTACCGAACTTTGTGAAATTCACAATAATATGAGTATGCATAATATGATTGTGCAGGTGGGAATAAAATTTTCTGGAGCGTTATTAAACTCTTTCTATTATTGAGAGAATAAATCCAGAATAAGAGAATACATATTTTTATCTTGTATTGTACCTAATTTTTGAACTTTGTGTATGAATCAAAATTTGGGGAAGGAACAGTATAATACATATTCCTATAATTTATTGTACCTACTTTGGATTAGTGATTTAAAGTAGTGAAATTAGAAATTGGAAACTGTAGGCTTCACTGGAAAACTTTAGCAATAAATATTAATATTTCAGGATGAGAAATTTGATAAGAGATCAAAATTAAAAGTTAGTCCCAGTTACTAGTTTTAATAGGAATAATAAAGAAAAAAAATCTACCCAATTTTTGGACTTGGTGTATGAATCCAAAATTCGGGGAAGGAAAAGTGTTTTAGGCTATGCCTGTTGGTCCTACCCCAATCATTTTGATGACTTGTGTTTTGTAATCATTGAGTAAATGAATAAAACACTATAATAATGATATAATTATGACCATGAAGGATAAACTAGGCTGAGCCTGTACTATAGCTCTCCCAAAATTTGATAAAAAGTTATTTAATATTGCTTATAAAACTAGAATATTTCTTTATGAGTTTTCAAATTATTATGTATTGTTTCATTATAATATAGTACATAACAGAGAATACTTTACAGTTTTATAATACTAATTTGAACAGGAAACACGATACAGATAGGTGAAAAACACTTGAAAACTTACATTATTTTTGTAATTTTTCGGTGGTCAACCTTTGTCGACCGCAATTATGATATAATATGTACTTACTTGCTGTTCATAATTTATTTATACAGTATCTTTACTTCAATCGTAACGACATGTTAATAATAATATAACGAAAACTAATAAATGTAAGAATATAAAGTGGAGAAAATTTTACGAAATCTCATCATTTTCGAAGACGGGTAACCAACAAAATAGATTGCAATTTCATCTGCAACAATCAAATATAGAAACCTCGCCAGGCCCGACGTATTGAATGGTACTTCCATCGATTGCGGGCGAAGTGTTCATTCTTTTCTTGGACTGGAACTCTGACAAATGCCCATTTGGACTTCATTGGAGTCGCTTGGAGCAGATCCAGAATACTTCTACCCTTCCAGGCGCCATAAATTACTGGGACTAAAACTTTAATCGACTCGTATAACAAGGGAGAGTTTCCTCTCGTGTCAACGCCTCCAATTTGGCGGCAAAGTAACTTACAATTTATCGGAGAATGTATCAGATTGATCGTGAAAAGTGGAAGATTGAGTTGATAGTTTGGATTTTTCAGTGAATGAAATAATCACAGTATTAAATGAAAAAGACTAAGAAATCATCAAAAATCCACAGATTTATTGATACTTAGAAAGACCGGTTTCGGATATTACACCATTGTCAATATGTGATAAATGTGTAATTTCTGATAAAGTTTATCAGAGATTGACAATGGTGTAGTATCCGAAACCGGTCTTTTGAAGTATCAATAAATATGTGGTTTTTTTGACAATTTCTTAGTCTTTTTAATTAAATATCAATAATTACCACATTATCAACTTCTTAACTGAAAAAAAAATAATAATCACAGTACAAAGTAGGCCTATTCATCTGAATGTAAGAGTAAAAGTAAGCGATACAGTGTATTTATCCGGAAGAATTCCAAATAATATGCTATCAAATACCTTGAAGACATCTGTAACCACAAATATTAACCATCTCATATGTACAATTATAGGTAATATATGAGAAAAAAATAAATATATGGTACGCTACTGAAAAAATACTATTAAAAAAATGTTCTCATACAAAAATATGCGTCCGAACGGGAATTATAAAGTAATTATTCAGATTTTTGAATATATCTGGTCAAACGAGAATATTTCCGGAAGAATTGTAAATAATATGCTATCAAATACCTTGAAGACATCACTGTAACCGCAAATATTTACCAGCTCATAAGTACGAACATTGGTAATAGATGAGAAAAAAATAAATCTATGGTACGCTACTGAAAAAATACTATTAAAAAAATGTTTTCATACAAAAATATGCGTCCGAACGAGAATTATAAAGTAATTATTTAGATTTTTGAATATATCTGGTCTAATAAACGAGAATCTTCATGATTTGGTTGAGAAATCAAGGTATAGCATTCATTATAGCATGAAATTATAGCATTCAAGTTCAAGTAATAATCATACCTTCTACTTTTTGACTAGCTAATATTAGAACCAGTTGCACCGCATTGCTCCGAATCTATTAGTGAAGTTCATTTCCTTATTTCAAAAATTCGTCAATGCAGCTTATCTTTGACAAATTGATTCGGGATTGGTCTTTGTACCTTTATTCAGATCCTTGTCTCACTAGACACTCCATTACGAGAAACAAGTCTCCGCGATACATATACTAGATTCAAACGGACATACCAAAAGTTGAAGAATTTGGATTCAATGTATCTGAAGTGAACTATCGCAATCATATTCTCCAAAAATCTCGATACCCACAAAAGCATTCCCCTCGAAATCGAGGAGAGTGCGTCACTGAATATTTCGAAACAGGTTTTGATTAAAAAATTGTTGTCAAAAATGCATGGATCGACCACCTCAAAGTGACGAAAATGTCACGGTTGGCTTAAATAAGCAACGGTTCTAGTGTCGTCGTCTGCAATTAGTGCACTCTGGGCGCTATTATTCCATCCTCTTCTTCTCATTATTTTTTCTCCCATCTTCTCCTCTTCTCTCTCTCTCGTCACCTGTAATTGGATCCATCAGAAAAAGCATGAGGTGAAACAACAACTATTCGCGAGTGGGTGTTTGCCTTCAATTGCAACTTGCAAATTCAGTTTCGGACAAATTACAAAAAACAAATCATATAGATCGTGAAAATGTTTAACGAGCCTAATGCTAACAAACTGTTTATCAATATTATTCAGTCATATTCAATCCAGTCATATGAATGAAATAAATCTATATATTTAGCTAGTACATAATTATTTTCTGATATTTGATTTATTTCTCAATCCACAAAGCTCAAAACTAATATAATTTTCTTGTTATTTTGCAGGTAAGCATTGGAAATCAAATTTGTGGAAATAATGACCTTATATCCAAACATCTAGATGTTATTGCGGTAAGTTTTGATCTGAGTACAACAAAATCTCACATTCTAGAAACGTATAGTTGCCTACTATTATAGTATGTACTATAAACTGTAATTGAATCGCTAATTGCAGAAAGGGAACGTGTCAAGTTTTCATAATTTTACAGGAGAGACAAAAAACTTATTTAAACTTGAATCTAAACCTGTAGTAAACGATATATTCAAAACGTTGTCATTACAATGCTTTCTGTTGGACATGTATCCTTCCTACAGTAAACGATGTATCTTACATTAAATGGTTGATTTAAAAAAAAACAATTTTAGAAAGAGTTGGACATGTTCCCTTTCTGCAATTAGCGATTCAATTTAAAGATGATACATGATAATATCGATATAATGAGATGTTCAAGTACAATATTATATAACTATTGTCCGTACTACAATATAATTATTTACTCTATGTGCCGGTTGCACAAAGCCGGTTAAATTTTAATCGTGATTGATTTCTGGGGAAGCAATCACAGGAGCCTTCTTTTCGAAAAAGCCTTCTCTGATTGGTTCTCATGAAATTAATCACGACTTTTTTCGACTTTTTTCAACCGTCTTTTGTGCAACCGGCACTACGTATATCTACGTATATACGTATATCTACGTATATCTACGTATATACGTATATCTACGTATATCTACGTATATAACTTATCTTTAATAAACTATATTCACTATTACCATTATCATGAATAAAGTGGAAATATGTATTTAATCCAATGATATTCTCTTATAAATGTTTAGTATATCATGAAATAATTATAACTCTTAGGCCAAGATATGATACATCTCGTTCATATTGAATCTTTCTCACGAGTGAATATCATACAAAAGAGCTTGAAACCAAAGGTGTAAAAATCTCACATGACGTTATCTGTGATTGCTTTATTACACATAGCTGATAAGTTTGGACTCTTGTTGACCTAAGAGGCCGGTACTTCAGTTGGAGAAGTAACATAGAAAGGATTAAGAAGAGAGGAAGAGTTGAATACAGCAGAGATAAGCAAGAGAAAGAAAGAAAATCAAAAGCAAGAAAATTGAAAGAAGTAGTGGTGAAAGAATGAGAAGAGGGATAGAAATTAATAGAAGCGTAGATAAGCTAGAAAAAGAAAGAAAATCAAGGTGTGTGAAGGTATGAAGAATGTGTTATGAGTTGAACAGTGATAAAGATGACGTTTATAACGATGACCTCTTCTATTCAAGCCTTGCACCTACAAAAAGTTCTACAGATCCACGGGAAGTAGTGGAGACATAGAAGAGGAAGTGACAACGTTTATTTGCTCTGATATCAAAAGCACTCCATTTGAGAATTTTCTAGATACGAGGACGTCATACGCTACTGATAACTAAAGTTGAAAGAGTTTTAAAAATGAGAGTTTTTTTTTGGTAATATCAATTTTTTAAATGTTCAACGTTTGGATTCATTATCAATCAGTAGGCAAAAGAGATGTTGGCAGACCACGCAAGTGTTGGAAATTTTGGAATATTGATTTATACATTGAAACATACATTATAATTCTCAATTAATTATGAATGAATTTTGGCCTGTTGTTCCTTCCCCGTTGGTTGATTCGACTAAATGATAGTTAATTAAGGAAAAGGATGATTCATAAATAATGAGTGAATGAATGTTGAATACGATGATACAAATCAAGTATCATTGTTAGAATGATGTGAAATAATTGATGAATTATTTGTGTTGATATGAGGCTTCACTTTTTATTGAGAAAATGAACTATTTTTCTGAAAGGAGGATATATTGAACGCTAATACGCTAGCAAAAATTTATTCCAAATGCTATTCAAATCAAATTGGATTCTTTTCTTCCGTAATAACAAAAATAATACAAAGTTAAGCAAAATTATAAACAATCTAGAACGAGTAACTTTGTAAATAAAAATAACATTAGGCGCTGCCTGCAAAACCGAAGTTTGAGTAATACTATCTAGTAAGTAGGTAGTTGGGAAATTGTGAGATTTGTAACAAATTCCTGAATCTACACTTGGGGAACTGGCATATTAGGGAGAATAATTAGTCGGAAAATATTCAGATTGTATATCCCTTTGTCACATGTTATTTTGTGACACCCAGGAAGTCTGACACTTCCCCACTTGTCCTACATAAATGTGACACCATATGTGATTTCGGGCCTAACAGAACCCAAAATTCTCAAATAAACACAACAGCGACAATAATAACTTTGCGAAAACGTTAATGTAAAATACGTGTTTACCACCATTACTGGGGTCGAAATTTCCGCTACTTATCAGGACCACTCTCCAATTTAGGGACAGCCCTCGTATAAATTGCTGTGTGGACAACTAAGCGCTGAAATTGTTTGTGATTCTTGAGAATGTGTGGACGAGGGGAGGGGGAGAACACATGAATAATAAAGCGCTACACGGACTTCCTATCAGCTATCTGGCAGCAGTTGAAAATTAGCGCTGCGCCTGAAAAGTGGCGTATATGCTGCCCGCCAAACACAACTGTAAAAGTAGTTGCGGACCGGATGTTGTGTAGGCGCAGGATTGACCGTGTGTGGTGAGATGGAAGTTGGCTTGTTACCAATTAGTATCGTGTAATGAGTGACTCGAAATAGACTGCATTATTTTCTGCTCACTCCTGTTCTGATTATACGACCATCATCATCATCATCATCATCATCATCATCATCATCATCATCATCATCATCATTGAATTTATTATGAGCTCATAAGGCCAAGGCTTATTTATTTTCGAATCGAATTTAGCAATTATTATTATTTAGTTAACTACTTCGAATAGGTTAATCGTGAAATTGGTGAAACCCTATTCATCATTATAATTTCTCAATTGTTAATTGACGAATTTGGGAAGGATTACAACATTTAATTTGTTACTCCAAATAATCGTAAAATTATTAATTCTCCATCCTCTATATTTTTTTCAATTCCAGTCCTACATTCCAAACTTAATTTTTGTCATCAGGTTTTTTCTTCTCCAGACTTTTCCGAACCTCACATACTTCTCCTTCTCCTTTCCTGTCCATTCTTCTTTCTAGGCAATCAGTTTTTTCTTCCCCCACTATTCTTCCACATTTCTTACTCCTTTCATCCTTTTTGAGTTAGTATTCTTCGAATTCCTCTCATTTTAGAGACTTTCCTAGATTTCTGATTCACGTGATCAATTTGATGATGTACTTATTGTATGAATGTAAATTTTTTGTAAATATATTTTTTATTTATTCTCCGTTTATTTATTTTATTTTCTTATCACAATGAAGCACATGGATCGGGAGAGAAAAACTAAGAATACCTTGTACTATTTCTCTCTCAAATTTAGGTTACATTAAAAATCAAAATGAGGCTGTCTTCCAGATTTCCACAAAATTTTCTGTCCAAAAATAGTTATACAAACTATTATTTTGAATTTGGATGTTCCAAATTCCAAAATGATAATTCATAACACTTAGTTTTTTTCAAAATAGAGTATATTAACTTATTTCTAGTGAAATTTTTAAACACGAACCGAAAAAAAACAACAGAATCGATAAAGAATTCATCTCGTTTTCTCAATAGTTTACCTTTTCCTATAACATTATTCCTCTAATCTTCTTACTCCCTCTCTTCTGTTTCTCCACTCTCAAACCTGACAATTCTCTCTCATCCTTCTCTTTTTCCCTCTCACTATTCTTTCCACACATTTTTCAAACAATCCTACTGACCCCCAGGGCGTTTTAAACGGCATATATGCAGGAGCATCACTGGAAACAAACTGGAACTGAGTGAGGAATGGATGAGGTTTGCTTATCAACTGAGCCACTGTTGTCCTATAAACGGAGTCTTCCATTATTAAAAGAGGCTCTGATGCCCATAGGCATTGGGAAGCCACAGTAAAAGCGAACGCAGCACTGTCATGTACGTTTAACATGGTCCGTTTTTAATTCCTCCTGCCAATCCTCAATTAGGGGATGATTTGCCAGTTGTCGGTGAAATGTTTTTTCTTCGCAACAGTTTCGATCTTTCTGGTCTCTCTCTTTGTGTTCTTGTCTCTACAACAGTTCTCTCTGGTTTCTCTCTTTGTCTGTTATGTCGTTTTCGTTGAAGTTTTTCCGTTTACCATGGCATCAAGGAATTTTGGACATCTACTCTGATAAGAGTTACTGGAAAGCTTTCAAAAACAAACAACCAATCACATTTTGTTGGTATATGAAAGATGATTAAGAAATTTCAACTATGTTAAATCTTGATATTTGTTAATGCTCATCATCCTTATATGATAACAGTATATTGAGTGTCATATAAATAATGTAATGAAGCTCGTTATTCTCGAATAAAACAATGAGCTCTACAAAAATCTCCATGATTCTAATAATGATGATATATTTTCATGTTTAGATATAGAATGAAGCTTAACAAAGCTTCACTAATATTGACATGAAACTATCCTATCAGAGAATGGATTTTCTATTGTACTTTGTCAATCCAAATTTGGACTGTTTGAGACAAAATTAAGAAGTAGAAGAAGCAATAGTATTTATTTAATGTCATTTTATTTATTTTAAAGAGAAAGCTAGGAATAGTATTTATTTTATGTCATTCTACTAAAATTTTAGTAGATTTTTAGTAGACTACATTTTAGTAGTTATATTTCAATCACTTGATAATAGCATCATAGCCGAAACATGTTGTGAGTAGACAGTTTTAAAAAGGGTACATAGATTTTTATTTATATTTCTGAATTAGGAGTTTGGGACAATTTTGTTATACTTGTAAATAAAGAAGATCGTATTGTTGAAGTGTGTTTATTAATTCCAACTTATTTCGCATGACAAAGTAAAGAGGAATATTTACTTCTATTGTCTATGAATAAATGAATGAGAATTGAAAAAATAAATAGCCCCTTTTTTTCTCTGAATATTGTATTATTTTATGCTTCATTCATTCATTCAAATCAATATTTGAATTGTGATGAGCTTTCTCACCATTTCAGAACAATATTTCTCTCTGCAATTCATTTACTGGTGAAAAAGCCTAGTATTTTCACTTTTTCAGTTGTTTGGATTATATAATTAGAATAGAAATAGGCAGAGAATAGCACGAAACCCATAGAAAAAACTGGACATTAGGCCTATACGATGGTGTATGGTGTTAGTGAGAGGGCTTTCTACAAGCTACAAACGTGTATAAGAAGTAAGAAGTTATGTTCTCACAAGCTATAATACTATACAAGGAGGCGACTAGGAACACCAAGGCTCTAGAAGAAAGTATAAAAACGTAGGTAAGGTGGACAAGTACTAGCATAGAGTACACATAAAATGGACTGTTGGGAGGCTCCCAACGTGACGAATGCGGTTCTAGTGACTTTTGACACGCAGTACTCTATGCCACCGCTTACTCTACGCTAATAACTGCGCGAATTTACCGTTGGCCGCGTTCTTCTGCGACTGGACGGCAATAAAAACACCATTAAAGACGGATTAACCCTCCGCCGAGTGACTGCAATGGTTCATTGACCTACCTGTGTGTGGCTTTACTGGAAATGTTGGTGAAAAAATTCTGGTGAGTACTTGGGGAGTGTAATGAAGATTAGGTGGGAGGTACGGTAGCGCAGGAATTGAATTATGCTGCAGACGAACAGGAAGTGAACTACTTGTGCTCTGCTATTGCTGTAGTGGTATAGTATTTCTAGTGAGATCTGGTAGCTCAAAGTTAAATCAATTGAGAGATCGTTCATTTCTTAATTCTGTATAATTCTGCTCCCTAAGTTTTCCCTCCTAGGTCAAAAATAAAGGCAGTCATTCTATTCTATTCTGCATTGAACTTCTCATTTTGAATTCCTCATTGTAAATTTATAGTAAAATTCTGTAACTGTAAAATTCTGTATTCTACTTCTTCTATTGAAACAGTACGTACGGTCATTCAAGTGGTTACAGCATCGCAAGCAAACATTGATGTAACGCAGAATTAAAATGGATGTCAATCAATGAATGGATGAATGCTCTGATTTTTATGGAAAATCGTAGCTTATTCGTGAAATTATGATTTCTATTAATAGTAGCACTGGAGAAGTATTAAACTCGTATAATGTGGGAACAATATTTGTTGGGCATAAGATTACTTCAGATTAGAACATCCTACCAAAAAAGTATTCAATTTTTCTTAACCAGAAATTGAAATAAAAACTTGGATAGTTCGAGTATTCGAGAATAGTTTACGAGAATACTTGTATTTGTACAACACTCGTTGTAGAAGTATGATAGTTGATACACAGTACGAGTTAAATTTGGATATAGTATGTCTACTAGTTCTCCGGCTTTGATATTAATTTCACTCTATTTCAAAGAGGAAAATCACTTTTATATAGAAAATTTAAATGTCAGTTAATTCCTAAATCACGTCTAACCTGCCAGTTATCTCCTTCACAGACTCAATAAAATATGATATCATAATCATATTCTGAGTTCAACCACTACCTCCGTAAACCTCTGTTTACCCTCTCTGTTCCGTAAACCCCTGTTAAACCTCTGTTTACTGAGGTAGTGTGGTTCAACCCTCTGGAAATATTAGTTTAGCCTATTGTGAAGTTTTGGTACATTCAGTTCTCAGGCTATTATCAATAACAAGTTCATTTTATTCGAAAAGTAACAAGGCATGTAATATTGGATTCATACCCATAGTAAGATCGTGTGAACATTTCCTACATATAACCCTATATAAGAGAAGAGAAGAGAAGAGTCTTCCAGTTAGTCTATGATATAACCAATATAATCTAAGCTTACAGTAGTAATTGCCTCTTCAATAGAGACATTCACACCAAATAGGTAGGCAAACTGGAATAATCCTCAACTTATGGGTTTATCTGTTCATGGCTAGTCACGCCCCCTAGTTAACACGTTGGATTTCTCGTTTACACTTTTCGAATGCTCACTTAATGTGTGATATGTTTGTAATTTTACTTCGTGAGATGCCCACTAGGACATAGGTGATGCATGAGATATGAAATATGGCATGAGAAGTATTGCAATGAGGCAAGGTTACATGAAATAGGTATATTTCTTGGTCACGATTTCTAGTTCATACTCCGTCATGTGTGGAATTATTCTGTCATTGGTAAAATCTACAAGCTGTAGAGTTACTAAGAGAGGAGGAATTTGTAGCAGATAACGTAGAATCAAATCAAATAAAAACATTTTATTGCAGGAATCTCATGAGATCATCAAGAGTAATAAAGTAGTCAAAATTTAACAACATTCAAAACATTAAATAATTACAAAATCACAGACAATGGATATAAACCAAAATGGACTAGAATGTATGAATTCAGGTAAATACTACATTCTTGCCATGTAGTAATCTATAAATAAGCACATAGCAATGTTATTTTAAAAGCACTTCATTTTATATGTTGTCAACTCATTCCAGAACACACAGCACACACACAACTCCAGTGCCATCATCAACTGACAGTGTCACCAACCTCTCATTACTCAATACAACATGTATTCAGGGCTACATATTTTTATTTATTAAATAGAATAATGGTACCTTTTTTGAAATTGATAGAATAATAGATTGAAAATACAAATTTCATATACATATAATACATATTCTTATTTATAAAATAGAATAATATTACCTTTTTTTGAAATTAATAGAATAATAGATTAAAAATACAAATTATAACAACTAGCTTTAGTGTTCCACACCATCTCCAGGTTATTATTTTATTAATTTCAAAAAAGGGTAGGCTACTATGATTATATAATTATTATGAACAAAATGGACTAGATGTTCAAGTCAACATTTCAAGTCTCTTTCATGGACAACATTTGAGTCTCTTCAATTATGGACTAGATGTACTTCCTCTTGCTGTGGAATAAATAATCCCCACCAACGAGATATATTCCCAAAAAATGAGTCAACATTGTAGAAAAGATATTCATAAAATATTTCCATATGAACTTATAGATTATTCAAATTCTGTACTTGATGGCTCTTAATACACGAATATATTGCGATGTCACTGTATCTTCTTAAACGGAACAATTTCCATTGCAATGGTTATACTTAATCAATTGCTGAGGAAAACATTCTAGAATTCAACACTGGGATGTCACTGTATCTTCTTTACCGGATTTATATTTCCATTGCAATGATTATAATCAATTTTTGTAAAAATCACTGGAATTCAACACACTATATAACAAAAAAGTAGTATTATAGCATACTGTTTGTTTCCTGCACTTGGATCAAAATAGAGAAAGCTGAAAAAGCAGATGAGCACGAGTTTAAGAGAGAAAGAATACAGAAAAAGAGCAATATGGGACAGAAAGAAATGCGACAGTGTTGTTTGTGTATTAGGCGAAAGCATGAATGACACGGACTTGTCAAATTATAGGCTTCCATCGCAGTCGAGATTGTTGTCCTGGAGTGTATCTGTCTCACTTTTTAAGATATTCAGAGTGTTGTGGTGTGGTAGATCGTAGATGTCATGTTGTCGTGTCATTGGCATATTGCAACGGACTCTGATGAGCTCATACTTCTTCACGTTCGCATCTTCTTCTTTTTCTTATCAAATAATGATAATGAAAATAGTAATAATAATAATGATGCCGGGTTCATGACGGTAATGACCGGAGGGGTCATAAGGTGGGCGATTCAAAGGGATCATCTCATACCATAGTCATGGACGGACATTGCCTGCGCCCATCTACGACCCACATTTTCCAAGACAATCGTGGTTCTTCTCTCTCTCACTCGCTCAGTCACTCTCTCTCACACTCTCTCTATCTCTCTCTCACTCACTCTCTCTCTCAATCACTCACACACTCTCTCTCAATCTCTCTGTCTTTCGCACTCTAATTCACCCTCTCTCATAATTTCTGTACGTTCTCTTCCTCTCACTACATATCTTTCTCTCTCGTTTTCTATCTCTCATTCATCTTTTCTCTCTCTCTCTCTCTCTTCATCACGTATCACTCTGACTCCTTCTTCCCTTTCTTCCTCCTCATGTCACTCAGGTATCATATCTCACTCAGTTTTGACTTACTTAACCGCCTGGTGGCTCATTCTGTCCAACATTTGTTCTCGTTTCAAATTTGATCTCTTTATATTCTTCAATATTTATCTCCTTTTCGTTGTGATTGCACATTTTGCCTATCTCCTTCCTTTATAACGTTTTTGCTTCCGATGTATTACGCTGTCAAGTATTTATCTGACATAACCCACTACAAACCACATAATAATACTACTACTTAATTTCTATGTAGTATCCAAATCTAGAATCCTGCAAATACATTTAATTTCCTTGACAATAAATACTCTCATGCAAAGGAAGCTTCCCTGTACACATGGAGGAGTTGATGCAGACCTTAAAAACACTCTTATAGCTAGAAAATAAATTTGTTTATCGAATTCCTAACATACTAATAATGCATCCAGTAATTAGAACTAAGAAATGAATTACAAGGCTTTGAGATACACAAAAAGTTTATTTTTTATTCATAAATAATGTTCTATTCCAATTTTTGCATAATACTACAGTATTAAGCTCTTTTTTGTCCAGGTCCTCAAGTGAGTGGATTTTGAGCAATATTATGCCCCAACTCTCAATTTCCATCCATCTACATTTTTCCCAGATCCAATCTATAAATTTTGTAATTCACGTTAAAAATAAACCCCTGTGAATATGAAGAAAAATAATAATCTCAGTTCCCTTTTAGAAATATTTGATCACAACATGTTTCAAACATTTATGCCATTTTCAAGTGATATGAAGTAAATAAATAAATACTGCTCAAATAAAGATTCTTATTTTGATTCTAAAGATTATAAAGATTCAGTATTTATTTATTTACTTCATATCACTTGAAAATGGCATAAATGTTCGAAACATGTTGTGATAAAATATTTCTAAAAGGGTACCGAGATTTTTATTTTTCTTCATATTTATATTTAATGTAGCCCTATATAGGAAAGAGATAAATAAACCCCTGTGTATGGTCAAGTTCCAAATTTCAAGTGAATGATTTCAAGATCCATCCTTTTCATCACCATCATCATCTTCACTCCAGGGATTGGGTCTATTAATTAATTAAACTGTTACGGTACCCATCTTTTTCTTGGCCTCCCTACATCTCTTTTTCCAGTAGATCCATCCTTTTCTTGAATCTAGTTCTTCTTTTCTACTTGAGAGCTCTCCTTTGAACTCCTTAATGAATTGGAATGATTGAAAAGTGACAGGAAGTAACCTTGTACTTATTTTAATTCTATGCAAAAATAATGTAATTTTTTTAATCAATCATCTACATGGTATATCATTTTTATATTCCTCACAATTCCACTGATGAATTATTGATCCAATTCTACAACTTTATTACGTTTTATGAAGATGTTTAATGTCCTTCAACCAAACCAGACGTCAAATCTTGTGCCAATAACAGTTTTATAAATGGGCGTCACCAAATCTCAGGGTACAAATTTCTCTTGCCTCTATAATTCATTCATTCCACTTTCATCTTCACTCTGCTTTGACGCGATATTCGCTCGCAGTATTAGAATCGAAGACACAATCATCCTTTCGAGGGCCGTGATCTCATATATACACGACCCACCTAATTGGTTTACTGTATGCAAATACGCTTGTCCGTCCATCTAGCCAGGTACTTTTGTACATCCTCTGAGCTCTAGAAATCATCGTCATCATCATCATCACCCACATCATCAAGGCAGGGCCATTACACCGAACAATACTTCATTATATCCTGACGCATTCAGTTCTAACATAAGCATAATGTCCGTCTCAGAAAAAAATAACCGAACAAAAAAGTTCGACACAAAACTCTCTGCATACAGGTATACATCGTCCATATTTCGACCAATTATAGTTTGCAGCTAATTATTATTGAGAGCTTGTAATTTGTATTCAGGATAACTTTTGGCGAAAAACGAAGCACAGTGTTGTTTCCCCATCCTACGTCTATTGTGGTGTCCACTCCCAGAAACTATTATTCTATAAGTCGGCTGTTATGTGTTGAATGTGAAATTTCGGAAATTTTGGCCTCAAGGACGTGTATTTTTGTAGGGATTTGGGGAGAGTGGTTTCCGGTGTAGTAGATGGCCCAAGTGACTCTCTGCTTCATAGCTGAGAAAGTGAGATTGAATTCTATTTTTCCTGTAAACAATTTTTGTAACACCAATGAATTGAAATGATTGAAAAGTGACAGAAAGTAACCTTGTACTTATTTTAATTCTATGCAAAAATAATGTAATTTTTTTCCTTCTCATTTTTCTATTTCCATCTTGTTTTTGAAGT
This sequence comes from Nilaparvata lugens, assembly GCF_014356525.2. NCBI lineage: Eukaryota > Metazoa > Arthropoda > Insecta > Hemiptera > Delphacidae > Nilaparvata > Nilaparvata lugens. Next base: position 33,013,471 of record NC_052514.1, on the reverse strand, counting down.
AATCTATATCAATTTTTACTGTGCTCATCTATTATACTTTTAGTTTTACATTAATACTTACCGTATAGTTTATTCATGTACAGTGCTATTTTGTTTTGCACCACTATGGGTCTTCTTAGACTCAGTGGAAATTATTTGTCATATTGTATGAATAAATAAATAATTTCACTCCATCAATATTCCTCTTCTATTCCTATCTGTTTGAGAACTATTCCTTTAGATTCAACATTGTTAGAATGTGATTTTTCTATCACATTGGAGATATCAAAATTCAAAATTTTTAGTTTTGTCATTAGTTTTGAAGTGGAAATTGGACTTTTTGAAGTGAAAGTGAAATCTTAACCTTATTCTTTTTGAAACTTTTATTCGTTAAAATTTGGGAGAAGACAGTTTTGCCTGTTGTCTTCTCCCAATCATATTATATTTATTATAATTATGATCTGTAATTGCCAATGAAATAAATAAATAAATGAATAATACATAAGCATTGCCCATGTTTTATCATTCAAGAAATGTTTCCACACCACCTTATTAGGTAGTACAACCCTCAAAATCAATAAATAATCTTTATGTCACCAGTATATGTAACTAAAACTGAATAACTTTGAAGTGATAAATAACCTAGATAGGTACATTTGTACTGTATGAATTAGAATTGGAACCGTTTTGGGTGTAAGCCTGTGGTACTCTTCTGAAAGTCGAGTTATTCTGAATGATTTAATAAATAAATAAAACTAAAAATAACTCTTTGGGCTACAGAGGAAACTGAAGTAACTCAAGAGTTACAACAGTAACTAAAGTAACTTGAGAGTTACAACAGTGACTAAAGTAACTCAACAGTAACTACAGTAACTCGAGAGTTACAACAGTAACTAAAGTAACTCGTGTACAAATTCAAATGCTGCCTCTTCAGCGAGTAAGCTGTAAATTGGTCATGCAGGGTTTTGCGTTGGTTACATTGTAAGCAAGTGCATAGATAACATCGCTTGCATTGTAAAGCTGCCAAAGGTGCTGTAGATGGATTAGATAAGAATCGTACGGCTGTTTAGGCGCGTATCTCTATTTGAATATACAGGGAATATGTTGATTTGAATATGTTTATAGTGAGTAACTATAATAGTGTAAGGATAAAACTGGAGTCTGCGAAAACTAAAGATAGAGTAAGAAAGAGAGAGAGAGGGTGAGAGAGAGAGAGTAAGAGAGAGATAGAGAGACAGACACAGAGAGAAAGATAGAGAGAGTGAGTGAGAGAGAGAGTGACAGAGTTACTGTGAGAGAGAGAGAGGGCCTGAGAGAGAGACTGAGGATTGTTGAGTGGAAGAGAGCAGATTAAAGAGAGAGCTAGTAAGTTGGTGTGTAAGACTGTTGATCAATTTATAGAAGAAACCTTCCTCGAGTTAACAGGACAATCAACATTGAATTTTATTGGAATTTCGATAAACTCCAATTCAAGTTTCTAAGGAGATACAATTATGACTGTATTCAATTTTGAATTTATTGTGATAGGAAGAAGATTGTACTTGCATCAATGAATTCAAACGATTATCATTCAATTAGCCAGCATTTGAATATTTGAAAATCCGCATTTAGGCAATTTCAAAATGGAATGTGTTAATCCTAACCCAAATTCTTTGTTATTCACAGATGACACAATATTTCACCATCATTGTCGAAGAACAACAAAACTGTTAATTTATGTCACCAAATAAATCTCCATTCAAAGTAACGACCGCTCTCTTGTAGTTTGGTAACAATTGCATTGTAGTTTGACAATTCATTTTTCCTGTAAACAATGTTTGTAACACTAATGAATTGAAATGATTGAAAAGTGACAGAAAGTAACCTTGTACTCACCTTAACAAAGGGGTATTATTGCTGTTAAGGATTTTCTTACTACACAGCAGAATTATCTGTAAAATATCTCCTGTACTATATAGTGAAAAAGTGAATTTGATCCTCATCATTAGAACCTGAAACTACGTCACATCCCAATGTATAAAGGAGCGTACAGATTTACTCGCCGCGAACATGAGTAATTCACTTTTAATCAGCTGATGCCAAGCTTTTTATATCTGTATCTTACCGTTTCAGTAAAAATACAGATATAATCAAATCAAATCAAATTTATTGCCAAATTCATATAAATAATTCACAAAACATGGAAAACAAAATTCAGTTTCATACATTAGAAATTTACTAACATAAAATACAAAAGCTGATTTAAATCAGTGGTTTTTTGACAATTTCTTAGTCTTTTTCATTCAATATGAATAATAACCACAATATCAACTTCTCAACTACACAAAAAACGAAAGCTTCTATTGAAACTAAATAATAATAAAATATATGTATATAATATTGGCGTTGCAAGCGAAACAAAGTTTGTGCGCTAGCAACGAGCATTCAGTAAGCACTCTAATTTGAGAAAACTAGAAAAAAAGTAACTGTAGAAACAAAAATAATTTAGCAAACACTTCAAACAAAAAATTAGCATACACTTATTAGCTGATTAAATGTGAATTGCTCATGTTCGCGGCGCGTATATCTGTACGCACTTTAAGAGAAACGAAACATTACAATATAAAGGAATGAATTAGGGCAAATTCTACCCATCCAGCTATCCATTAAAAATTATTTAATACACTTTTAATGTAACCCTTCAAATAGCTATAATACATTTGCAAATAAGGTGGACTTGATTCCTTTTCCCTCAACTTATTATATTCAAAAGTTGGAGAGTTTAGGAAGTCGGAGAGTTCTTTTCAAAATGCCACTACAATTGAGCATAGAGTAGAGTCATCTTATCTTAACTCATCATTCGATTGAAATAGAGGAGGGTGAGAAAATTTTATTCAAAATGCTACTAGAATTAAGCAAAGACAAGTCATCTTATCTTAACTAATCATTATGTCCAAATACAGGAGGGTAGGATAATTTTTTCCCAAAATACTTCTAGCAAAGACTATCCTATCTCATAATTAACTAATTATCAGATTCAAATACAGGAGGTGGGAAATTTTCTCCCAAAATGCTACCAGAATTGAAGTCATCTTATCTTAACTAATAATTATGATCAAATACAGGACGGTAGGAAAATTTTTTCCCAAAATACTTCTTGCAAAGACTTGTAAACCTATCTTATAATTAACTAATTATCAGATTCAAATACAGGAAGGTGGGAAATTTTCTCCCAAAATGCTACCAGAATTGAGCAAAGACTAGTAGCCAGATGGCAGCCAGTGCACCTCACAAAGACAATAATTGAACTAGAACGTGTGTTGACAGTCAATCTCCGGTTAGTTAACAAAGAAGCAAATAGAAATCGGTCAAGTCAAAACTTGCATCAAGTAGGTTGAACACCAATCAACGGTCACATTTTTGCAGCCCACATCCAGCTGAATAATGTCCGCCAGTTCTGAATACACAATACACTATTCAAAAGCTGGTAGCCTGAGTTGGGATCTTTACTGGTTGTCTCATTTACATTCAAATTGTCTTTTTCAATTTTTTTTTTTTTTTGTTCTGTTTTGTCTCAACTTAATTCATGTGTCCCCACGCTTCGCTTTTTTCGGTAGCGCATTGTGTCGCAATTCGAAATCAGGTAGAAAGTTGAATGACTTCAGAATTGACCGCAGAATAGTACACGTATATTGATTGATAAGTGCCGATTGATTTACAACTGATCTAGATAAGCCGTTACATACACATAGATTTTGGACGTACGACTTTTGCCGTCCTTATAAATTCTATTAGATTAAACAGATGATGTTTGACAAGTTCTGTTCAATCTGGAAGAAGAAGAAGAAGAGAAGAAGAAGAAGAAGAAGAAGAAGAAGAAGAAGAAGAAGAAGAATAGAATTCATAGAATTCTGATAGAATTCATAACGACGGCAAGAAATCGAATGTCCAGAAATCGGTGTCCAACTGGTTATATAGGAATAGTCTTGGATTCTTATACTAGCTTGTGGATGATTCTTAATCGAGTAAAGACTAGTAATCCAACAATCTACGTCAGCGCTAATCTAAAGGTGCGTACAGATTTACGCGCCGCGAACATGAACAATTTACTTTTAATCAGCTGATGTCAAGCTTTTTATATGTGTATCTTACCGTTTCTGTAAAAATACAGATATAGTCAGCTGATTAAAAGTGAATTGCTCATGTTCGCGGAGCCTATATCTGTACGCACCTTTAGATAACGTGAAGGCATGGTTAAATTTATTATGTGTGTTATTCCGGGTTTGAACCAATAGTTGAACTATCTGCGTTCGAACTGAGATCGTGCATATGGACCTTACAGAAGTCAAAAGTGCATATGGACCTTGTACAGAAGTCAAAAATAATAGAGTAGAAGAATTATATACTTGTGTTATGAAAAAATGTTTTGGCACATAGTAACTATTTATATTGTTATGGATATTTCAATTTTCTAGTGTATTGTTCAAATTTACATGATTTTAGCACAATTTTACATGTTTTGGCACATAGGAACTATGTATATTGTTATCGAAATTTATAATTTTCCAGTGAATTGTTCAAATTTACATGATTTTAAAGCTCATGAGTCATTGATGTGGTTGAGTTTTCCAGTTTAGTACAGTCGAGTAGCTGTAGTATGAGAAGATAGTCCGTTGGAAATTTGTCTCTTGCAGAAATCAAACCTCTTCTCAACAAACAAACCGTCCGAAATCACCTTGCAATGTCGTCTAAGACCACCTGACATCATTTGCATGGCAACCACCTGCCTACAATCCCTGATCGCGGTGCATGTCATTCTTATCTGACCACAAAACAATGTCGCAATCAGGCAGACCTCTCGATGGCATCTGTGTGAAGCACCGCCTCTCCTATCACGTCATAATTGTCCGCTCACGTTTCGTATGAGCCGCGTCGCGGTTGTCACGATGTCGCATGACAACCGATGATGATGACTTCGGACAACAAAGTTATGTCACAATTTATTGGCTGAAAGTAAAAATGTGTCGAGTCATCGGAGAGGTATTTGCAAATCGAGGCAATGTTGCCGCCAACGCGTGATGAGGTTATTTGTCTGAAACGACCTTGGATTGTTTGAGGGGAAATAGGCTAGTTGTTTTTGGCGAAATTCGTGGAGAGTATAGTGTGCAAGTGTTGAAGAAGTAATAGAAGTTGAGACCAAGTCATAGGTATAGACATTTCTATTCAATCATTTCATAAATCAACAATCGATAATTAATCATCTCTAGAAAAAAGAAAAGAAATGTCTGATTTTTTCTTATCTTGTTCTTTATTTTCTGCGAGAAAGTGATGTTTAGGTTGCTCAATAAGGAAATAAGGAAATAAGGAAATAAGGAAATAAGGAAAAACCTTAAATTGATAGAAAGTTTATTAACTGATTTATCTAATGTCAGAGAAAACGATCAAACATTGAGATTCTTTTATTCTATGCCAATATTTAAAGAGAAAAGCTGTATTGTAGGTGAAATTTGGCTTGTTGATTTTGGTGTAATTCCCAGAAAGAATATTGTTGAACTGAAGAAAGTATATATATACACAGCACATCAAAGGAATAACCATTTCCCATTGATTTACGAGTTCGACAATTCTCCCCGATCTTCTTAGAATAATATTAGAATTATGTTTATCAGTAGTTGATAAATTGTATTGTAAATTGTATAGCTTTGTTGAAAAATCAAAGTAATATATTTCTCCTTCTTCATTATTTCTTTTACTAATTTGATATTTCTTTTATTTCCAGGTAAATATTGCTAATCTACGGTACCAAACGCGGATATCAACTGAAATAAGGGGTAACGTAGAGCACCAGATTGACTCACTTGTTCCATTATCTTGATGTTTCGAATTTAGTTACAATAATATTGATGATGAAGAATACAATTTATTATTAAGTAATTGAATGAAATCAAATAGTATTGCTAGTGATTCAGTGTAAAAATTTGTATGAGTGTTGTGCATTGAGATTGGGAAGCTCTAATTCTAACTACTCATTTATAGTTCAAAGATTAATGGTGCACGTATGATTTTTTCTTATCTTGTTCTCTATTTTCTGCAAGAAAGTGATGGTCAGGTTGCTCAGACAATTCTTAGGGAGCAAATATTGTGATTTTCAACTTACCAATACAACTACAAGGAATATGACAAGTTAGTGGCTGACAAACAAGCGCCGGTGTCGCTGGTTGAAGAGAAAAACACAAATTTTCCAAACGATCACTTCTTTTGTGGGCAACCGATCGGTCAAACCGTTTGAAGTGGGTGCAAAGAAAACTCGCAAATTCCGATATAAAAGAAGAGGCGGTGGAAGAGGAGGAGAAGAAAGTGAGAAGGGAATCAAAACGCGGCAAGAAACAGCGTACAAAGGCAACAGAGTAATAAATCATGTGGTGATCTGGCTGGACCACCTTGGTCCAGTTATTCTATTATTGAAAACGCGAAGGGTTCGGGAAAGGATGAAACATGTACGTGAAGAAAGAGAAGGAGAATGTGGAGCAATTGTGTGGAAGAGTTAGCCAGTTGTCCGCTTATTCTTGCCATTCTTCTAAATCGCCTTCCCATCTTTCTTTGAGAGCAATACTACCCTTTTCAGTGGAGTTGAGGTTCAAGCACAGTTCAAGCACAGGCCCTCCGCACCTTCTTCTTCTTCTTCTTCCTCTTCATCTTCTTCTTCTTTTTCATCTTCTTCTTCTTCTTCTTCTTCTTCTTCTTCTTCTTCTTCTTCTTCTTCTTCTTCTTCTTCTTCTTCTTCTTCTTCTTCTTTTTATTTTCCTTGCCCACAGAATCCCATGGGACTTATTTTCCATTGCATAGCAGAAAGGGCTGACCACTTTCTTTCAGTCTGGTCAATTCCTTGGATAATCGTTTCAGTAACTAGAACGTGATCGATCATCTGTCTGTCTTACAACAAGCATGCTTACAAGTTGAACAGTGACCAGTCGGCCGGCGTGTTTTACAACAACATGGTCAAAAGCTAACAACACAAGAAGATGTGGTGATACAGAAGTAGTGTTGATGTCGGTTTAGAATTGGGGGTTAGGTTAGCTCTTTTGAAGAGATTTCATATTTTAATTTTTTGTAAGGATGATGGTTCCCTGTTTGGAGTAATTGAGGGTCAGATTTACTGTTTATAGGGAATTTCATATTAAGAATTTTTCTAAGGATGATGCCTAAATAAGTTCTTGACTTGTGCAAGGGTAGAAATGATAAATTTGATTGTGAAACATGAGTGGTCCACAGATTTAGATGGGTTCCGAATCACCAGGAAGCAATCCAGAAGTATATTTCTAATTGCTAGTTCTTTAGAACCACTTCTTCCCTCTATTGTATTTTGTCATTGTTCACTCCTTCTTTTCTTCTTTGCTGCATTTCTTCTCCACTTACTTCATCTATTTTGTTATTGCTCATTCCCTTTTCCTTCTTAGCTGCATTTCTTCTCCACTTACTTCATCTATTTTGTTATTGCTCATTCCCTTTTTCCTTCTTAGCTGCATTTCTTCTCCACTTACATCATCTATTTTGTTATTGCTCATTCCCTTTTTCCTTCTTGGCTGCATTTCTTCTCCACTTACTTCATCTATTTTGTTATTGTTCATTCCCTTTTTCCTTCTTAGCTGCATTTCTTCTCCACTTACTTCATCTATTTTGTTATTGCTCATTCCCTTTTTCCTTCTTTGCTGCATTTCTTCTCCACTTCCTTTTCATCTATTTTGTTATTGATCATTCCCTTTTCCCTTCTTAGCTGCATTCCTTCTCCACTTACTTCATCTATTTTGTTATTGCTCATTCCCTTTTTCCTTCTTTGCTGCATTTCTTCTCCACTTCCTTCATCTATTTTGTTATTCTTCACCCTCTTCTCCCTTCTTTGCTACCTTTCTCATCCACTTTCCTTATCCATTTTAATATAATTTAGTCCCTTTTCTCTCCTTTGCAACCTTATCTTCCCCACCAATTCTTCCTCTATACTTCTCGCTCTCTGCCATCCTATTCTTTCTCCTTCTCCTTTAATCCTCCTTCGTGGCGGTGTTAATCTAAAGAGAGATACTCCCACATAACCCCCTTCCCCCAATCACCCTACACCTTCCATACACACGTTTACATGCACATCGTTATCTGCTTGCCAAGTACTGTACTGTCTCTCTCTCTCCCCTTAATATGGTGCAACTTGGTTATAGCTGCAAGTTTTTGTGAAATTTTCCTACAATTTAATTCACTTCAAACTGTCAGCGTTTCTCATGTATAAGATCAATGCTTTCCCATTCAACTAATACTGACAGTGCTAGCTCTCACCAGAGAAATCTATATATAGTTTATACTTTTATACTATAGTGAGGTCCACGTTATAATGGCAGTGGATGAAGATAGAAGTATAGCGATACCGATTCTCTGCATTAATAAATTATATTTCTACACTGTCAAAAACATAATTGGCATCGTTGTGGACCTAGAAAAGGATAGTACCACCGGTTTTGTCCAATGATAAACTAGGATAGCAAAACCAAAGTTGATCAAATACTGTCATTATAACGTGGACCGCACTATATAGATTGTATAGAATAGATTATATATGATCTATAATAGATTGTATATGTATACTATAGTATAGATTCTATTCTATGCTCACACTATAGGCATGTTCCTGACTATCATACTAACAATACTAGACACAACAGAGACACCGTGATGTTGTAACAAGACGTACGAGAGAGACAAGATGAGGGAGGAAAAGTATAAGATGAAAAGAAAGAAGAACAAGATAAAGTGTAAGAATAATAAGGTGTTTGGACACATAGAGTCGCACGTAGCAATAATTGTGCAGCTTGTCGAAAAGTGTTCTTTCTCTCATTATTTCGTGGCTTGTCCGACACCTTTCTCTTACACGAGCTTTCGTTACCTTTCGCTTTTTCCAACCCGACACGTTTTTGGTGTCCTAGACGTACTTTGTTCACTTCTCATTTCTGCTATCGGTTTTCGCAATATCTGAATTGCGTTGCTCTGATTAGAATTTTATAGGAAAGTAAATATTTTCCATTTCAACATATTTTACAGAGATTTATCCAAGTAATAACTTTGAAATTATTATTTTGAATTGAAATGGATGGGGATGTTGGGAATTTCACCGAATTAATTCTATTTAGAGGCTCTGTTTAATAGAGTAGTATTATAAATCGAAAGCCCTGCACACACACATCAATTTTTGTTCGAACGATATTTTGCCATCCTTATGAATTCATCAGATTAAACGGAACTTGACTAACATCATCGGTTCAATCTAATAGGATTTATAAGGACGGCAGAATATCGTAGTCTACCAGCAAAAATCTATGAAAATCTATGTCAAGGTTTTGGTCTTGATATGATTTACCACGTTAAATTGTTATAAGTATAAACTCAGATTCCCTTACGAATCGAAATATACTCTCTCATTGTGTCATTGGATCAGTAATTTCAGCCAAAGCCAAGGTTTCCAAATATTTGATCAAAAATTTTAACGATCTTCAACAATGTTTTGGAAAATCTTAAGTCAAATCTTCCTAGTTGCACAATTAATATTTCCCTTCACCCTCCATCTTTCATTTTCTCTATTCCGGACTATGTGTAACCTTTTGTAAATTTGGTAGAGGAATAGCACAAGGTTAGGATGATGTACTTTTGTATCAATCAATAAAGAAAGAACTTGTACAATAGATAACTCTTCTTCTCTCACCTCTCCATTTGATTTTCATTCATCTTCTCCTTTTTCTTCTTCATTTTTTCTTCATCCTTCTCCTCCTCCTTTCTCTACTTCTCTCACTTCTTCCCATGACTTTCATTCATCTTCTTTCACTCCTCTTCTGCTTTTCCTCCTTCCCCTTTCTATGATCATATATCACAAGATGTAGGCACTATGCTTGATACACATTTTTTCCGCATACATGTGACTAGTGTGGGCTGGCTACTCGTCCAATTTTAATATTCAAGTCACAGCCTGCCCAAATCCTTGCGGTATGTCGTTCAGTGTGCGTGCGTGAGTTATATATAAAAAAAGAGGAAATGATACATGACGAGAGAGAAAAGAAACAAAGAAGAAAAAATAAATCAGAATCATAAGTTATCAATGGTGAGCTTGAATGTCAGTTGGACCACTTTTGAATTATCTTGTTTGGTTGATTGAAACCGAATATATTTTTCCCCTTCTCTACATTTCTTCTCTTTGAATCGTCTCTCTCTCTCTCTTATTTCTTCTCTTACTACTCCTTGTGTTCCCTTGCCACTATCCACTCTTCCACTCACTTCTTCACACTCTCTTCTTCACACTCTCTCACTCACTCACTCTTTTCTTCTCCCTTTTTCTCTCTGTCAATCAATCAATCAATTAATCTCTCTCACACTCTGGATATTTCTCTCTCACTCACTCTCTCTCTCTCTCTCATTCTCCCTCTCTCTCTCTCTGGCACTCTCTCTCTCTCACTCATTCTTTTTCTTTTTTCCATCGTGAACTGTCAATCCAACTTTTTTATCGTTTTCATATCAGTGGCAAATACATCAGGCTTTTGTTTACATTAAGGAACCGGATCTCTTCATCTCTGAAGATATTTGAGAGGTGATTCATAACGAGTAACACCTGTTCCACTACTGGATCAATATTGGGCGGCGACTTCACAAGAGATAATAAATTTTCCCTTATTTTATGAATGTTTGGATCTTTCGAATAATATGAATGGTGTGGCAAATTTTACGATATCATTGAATTAATTCTACTTTTCCAATGTTTGGATCTTTCTAGTAGTATTACTGGTGTCATGTCTAGTTTTATCTTTTGATAATTATGTTAATAAAACTACTGGTTCTCTCCATGTGCATAGTTTTATATTTTGACTTTTTTAATTTAATGACAATCAATTATTATAATTGAGCGCATAATTCATATTTGAGAGGTAAATGTGTCAAAATGCCATACGCTATATATATACTGGTGTAGGAAATAATACAATATTATTGAATCAAAAAACGTTCACAGCTAGAGAGTATAGAATTATAATCTATACTCATTCATACTCTTTGTACATTCGATAGTCTCTATACACTGCTGAACGATAGAAGGATTTAATTGATTTCATGTCTGTAATAAGATGTATTCTCATCTAAACTGAAGTAATCAGAGAAATAGCTCAAGATAGCTTTTATTTTCTCTTTCTCGGTCATTTCAATAGAGTATAGAATGTATATCCATACTCATTCATAATCTATTGAATGAAAAATACTAAGGAATTGTCAAAAAAACACTGATTTATTGATAATTAGAAAGACCGGTTTCGGTTATTACACCATTGTCAATCTCTGATAAACTCATTCTCTAATATCTCTGTACACATAAACAGGAGGCGAATTTAATTCATCTCATATTCATAGTAATAACGTAATCTTATCTTAACTGAATTAAGCAGAGAAATAGCTCAACATAAATTTATGTTTTCTCTCTCGGTAATTTCAATATAGTACAGAATGTATATCTATACTCATTCACACTCTCTGTACACATGAGCAATAGGCGAATTTAATTCATATCATATTTATAGTAATAATGTAATCTTATCTGAACTGAATCGAGCAGAGAAATAGCTCAAGATAACTCTATTTTTTCTTTCTCGGTCATTTGAATATAGTATAGAATTATATATACACTTTATAAGCCAGTATGGAATGTATATACTCATTCATACTCTCTGTACACATAAATGAACAAGAGGCGAATTTAATTCTTATCTTATTTACAGTAATGTGTAATCTTTTCTCAACTGAATTGAGGAGAAGAATAGCTCAAGATAACTTCATTTGCTTCCAACAGATTATTTTAATCATGTGCTTTCTGTAAAAAATGGAGATGAAGATTGATAAATTAGATTATCGGAGTTAAAATTTCCAAAAGATTATCGAGTTGCGAGCTCTCTCCAACTACTAGTTGGAAACACAAGAATGTAAGAGGTTTTTTTTCAATTTACCATCAAAGAGACCAATGTACTAAATTAGAAATCACCAATATTGGACTTGAACCTAAAAGAAAAATGTGTAAGTCCTTTCCCAAGATCCGCAAAATATGTATCTACTGTTCTTCTCACACCTCCATTCTTCTCAGGGGATAAAAGGAGAAGGTAACCGTGCAGAAGGACACACAAAGAGGGACCAAAGGATGAACAGACTAGTCCACACTCGGTCAGTAGACAGGAGGACAACACTTGATTGTTTGTCAACCCATGTTTTCTCACGATCTGAGCTCACCTTGGAAGTCTATCGGTCTCTCGATCTTCTTCCATCCTTTCCTTCCTGCTATCTCTCTCACAATCTTTCATCTCTTCATTTTCTATCTCTTTTCCTGAGTCTGGTCCAGCGCTACCGGGCAGGTCATTTGCTCCAGTTTGCGATTTCGGTGGAAACGTCACCTTTCTGCAGCTCTGGAGCCGAGTTCCCACGACTTAGGTGCATCTGCTCATCTCTCAACCCTTGCAGGTTTGCCTTGGACAATCGCTCCATAATTCCTACAAAGATTGGTCAATTGTTGAATTTTCGGTTCTCATATCGTCTCCAATATGAGCTTCTTCTAAGTCAAGCTTCCTGAATTTTTGGAGTTTGAATGTCTCCAAGTTATCTGAGAAATTTTCGATTCAAGTATCAACAAAATCGACGGTGAACTGTACGTTGATAAAATGCAATACTGACTCATCTCAGTTGAATTATGGAAAGTTAATGATAATTATTGATTCTTGAAATTTTAAGAGGAAGAAATTATGTTAAATTTATTGGAAAAATCAACATTCTTTATATTTATTTCAACCATGACCACCTGAAGGAGAATTGGTATATCTATAGGTGCGTACAGATTTACGCGCCGCGAACATGAGCGATTCACTTCTAATCAGCTGATGCCAAGCTTTTTATATCTGTATCTTACCATTTCTGTAATAATACAGATCATAGTCAGCTGATAAAAAGTGAATTGCTCATGCTCGCGGCGCGTATATCTGTACGCGCCTGAAGAGAATATTTTTCAAGTTTGCTAGGCATGAATCAAGATTCTAGATTCATATAACATAATAGAAAAATAAAATATTGTCTAAAAATGACATGAATTTATTTGTAATAAATATATTTACTTGAAATGCAGCATAAGAATTCTTAATCAACCGAGGATTATTATATGCCTATTTTGAATTCTTCTAGATTTCATTACGTCAAGTTTAGAGAAAGACCCTTGCGAAGCACGGGTTACCTGCTAGTAATATATACTTCATGAGTATCCCTAAATCATTGTAATTTTTCCGTACAGCATATGAATATCTCTCCTGTATATATATACATCTGGAATAAGTAACTTATTGAGAGAAGATCATTTGGTACTTTCTCATACATAGGAAATATCTAATTGTTTCTCCATTATTTCAAGGTTTTGAAAAATTGATTAGTCTTGTTTTCAACAATATTGCTCTGAATTCGGTTTTTTTGCACCAGTCAGTCAGGAGCAAAGTGTGATCTTGTAAGATCAATGCAACAGATCCCGTTATACTGGGCATCCGAGATAATCCATCCCAAGAATGGACTGACAGTTCGCAAACTTGTCCATTCACAAACGCACCAGGTAGCAGATATATTTTGAAAAGTGAAATGCTCCAACTGGGTCACTTTCACACGGTTTAACCTGAATTGTTGAGTTTATTTTGGGGGTGAGATAAGGGTTGGAAAGGGGTGGGGGTGTTGTCGATAGCGGTGTGGGCTGGAAAACGTCAACACAAAGGGTGGTTCGTTCGGTCACCTTTGAATCATATTGCTCACATCCCTTGAGATTTTGGTCAGTTTTAGGATTGACGGCTTCGGGATAACATCATGCATGTCTCTTGCGTGGCGAACAAGTTTACATCAGAGTTCGTTCATAGTTTCAAAACAGTTTCAAATTGAATGTGTGTGACACAGTGATTGTGTTATAGTATTGTTTTGGGATTATTTGATTTTCATCATATTTCTAAAAATTTTATCATCAATATATTGTTAATAGTGCTTATCGAGTTGTTGGTGATAAAAAGTGTGAATTACTTCGCAATATTGTGGTGAAAATAAGGGAGACATTGTTACATTGTTTTTAAAAATTTTCCATTGAGTTTACATAAAATTTCATAAGGCCCCATTTAATCATCATTATGTGATGTTATGTGATGAACTAAGTTTCATTACAACTTAGAAATTATCAGTGATCAGTCGTCTGTAGTGAGCTATAGTGACCTTGAACATGAAAACGTTTTGTTCATGGAAGAGCTAGTTGAGTTCTGGAAGGAGGGTTTCAATTTTAGAAGAATGGGTGAGTCTTTATTCTATTGCTAATTTCAATTACGAATGAATTATTCCTACTCCTCATCTTCAACATCATAATTATGTTACTTATTCTCTTTCTCATACTCATTTCGTATTCCGCATACTCTTCAAACTCATCTTAGTCTCATATATTACTCATCTTATCCTCATATGTTACTTACTCTCTTTCTCATACTCATTTCCTATTCCTCATACTCTCCAAACTCATCTTAGTCTTATCTGTTACTCATCTCATCCTCATCTGTTACTTATTCTCTCTCTCATACTCATTTCCTATTCCTCATACTCTTCTAACTCATCTTCTTTCTTCTATAGACCGTCCATACAATTCTCTTATCACCTATCCACATATATGTAGTATATTTATTCTTCGGAACGTTCCTTAACATGTTACCACCAGGTTATCAAATTAAGACATCTTGTTTGGCAGTTTTCGGTGCTGAGGGATGAGAAATATTTGGGAGGTTGGGAGAGAACTAGAGAGGGGATGATGATGATGATGATGATAAGGTCAGTAGAGACAGAGAGAAGCAGAAAAAAACGAGGAGGACGGAGATGGAGACGGAGGAGAAGGAAAATATGATGTTTAAAAGGTAGTTGTAGTGGAGGTGGAGAATTGGGAGAAGGAGGACGACGAGAAGGAGGAGGATGGAGAGAAGGAGGAGGATGGAGAGAAGAAAGAAGGGAATGAGAGAGAGATGAAGGAAGGGAATGAGAGAGATGAGAAAGGGTATGAAGAGGAGGATAGATGGAAGATGATGAAAAAGAGGTGGGTGGATAAGAAAGAAGAGGTTGGGAAAGAGAAAAAGGTGGTGAAAGAGGAGGAAGACGAAGAGAAAAAAGAGTTGCAGTAGCAGGAGGAGGAGGGAAAGAAGAAGAAAGGGAATGAGGAGTAGGAAGAGGATGAAAAGGAGGTGGGTGGATAAGAAAAAAGAGGTTGGGAAAGAGAAAGAGGTGGTGAAAGTGAAGGAGGACGAGCAGAAAAAGGAGTGGGATTAGAAGGAGGAGAAGGACCAGAATAATGAGGAAGGGAGAATAAGAAATTAGAAGGAGTGGAGGAGTAGGAGGGAAGAGGATGGGAAAGAGGTGGAGAAGGAAGAAGAGGTTAAGAGGTGCTCCTCGCATGACGAGAAGGAGAAGGATTGGAAAGATGAAAGGAGAAGAAAATGTAGGAGGATGAGGAGAAGAAGCAGGAGAAAGAAGAGCAGAAGAAGAAGGTGAGAAACGAATATCGTAAGATAAGGAGGAAAAAGGAAGGTTCTGGAAGTCCCTTGTCCCCGAGTAAGAGCTGGAACCTAACAAGCCCCGAGGATGGGAGAGAGAGAGAGAGTGTTGTCTCTCAGGGAGCCTCGATAATCTGATAAGCACATTAGAGATAGCCTTCTAGGCGTCCCCAGTGACGTCAAGGCGTCATCAGGCATGAACGGCGACGCAATTTCACCTTTCCGAAAATACGGCTCTTATTTCTACCGGGAGTAGCCTACCACGGTTGGCTGACAATTACTGGATCACTGGGAGACATCTAGTTAATATTTCATACAATTTTGGTGCTCAGAGAAGATTGAGGTGTAGGAAAATATATTAGGGATATAATTATATTGATTGATACTAGATCATTATAGATAGATTGATACTAGATCATTATAGATAGATTGATACTATATCATTATAGATAGATACTGCATCATAAATTTTAAAACAATTCTCCAATGGGCAGTTTTTTAGATCTTATTAAACTGAACTATAAAATATTCTAGTAGAATCGATTTGTAACTAAAATACAACCCACTATAAAAGATGGATATTTTACTTCAATGGGAAGTGAAATTGAAAGATGTATAGTGGGCATTATAGTTAGTTGTAAAGAATTTCATGACCGTAAAAATATCATTGAGGTTATTGATAGAATTTCAACAGATACATTCTTTAATGGACTGTTTTTTAGATCTCATTTAACTGCACTATACAACATTCTAGCAGTATCGATATAAAAAAATATATAACTGAAATGTAACGTTCTCACTATAAAAGATGGATATTTTAGTTCAATGGAAAGTGAAATTGAAAAATGTATAGTGAGAATTATAGTTAGTTGTAAAGAATTTCATGACAGTAAAAATATCATTGACGTTATTGAAAGTATTTCAAAAGATAGTTTTTTAGATCTTATTGAACTGAACTGTATAAAATTCTAGCAGTATCGATTTACAAAAATATATAACGTTCCCGCTAAAAAAGATGAATATTTTACTTCAATGGAAAGTGAAATTGAAAGATGTATGGTGGGCATTAAAGTTAGTTGTAGAGTTCCATGACACTAAAAATATCATTGACGTTATTGGAAGTATTTCAAAAGATACATTCTTTAATGGGCAGTTTTTTTAGATCTTATTGAACTGGAGTATGCAATATTCTAGCAGTATCTATACACAAAAATATAACGTTCTCACTATAAAACATGGATATATTACTTCAATGGAAAGTGAAATTGAAAGAAGTTAGTATAGTGGGAATTATAGCTAGTTGTAAAGAATTTGATGACAGTAAAATTATTGAACAGTTTCAAAGTGAGTAGCAACTTACTGGTCAATACAGTACAGTAGGCTACATTATCAAATCAACATATTTGAACAGACCGCTAAATATTAAAGGAGTATGTTTTTGACACTGAAACGTGTATTTCATGTTGCACTTGAAATATGCAGTAATCGTATAAAACAACTATGATAGACGAAATTACAGTAATTGAGCTAAGACATTGATTTTAGGACACTTATTGAATCCAATGGACCATTAAATCTATTTTTAGTCCATGTGATTTAATGAGTATTCTGTAAACCGGGTCTAAAACAAGAATATAAATCAGTCGATCTCTCTTGGAATAAGTAGTGTAGTACAAAAAAACTGCAGAAGCAAAAAACAAAAATATTGGAATGAGGTTGGAACAGAATGATGTGAGTTATTAATGAACCAGACGATGCAAGAACAAACCCTAATTTTCTGAATCAATCCAGTTGTGAATTAAATAATACACCACTCCAATAACCTATCATAAGTAGAAACAAACCATATATTGAGCATGTGTGACAGTCTCATATATTTGGCCGTATTATTCGGCGGTTTTGATTGATGACAGGGTTCCGTAGGGTTCGAGACAGTAATTTCCCATTTCCTGGAGACCGGCACACCCCCCTACCCCTTGACAGCGGGTGGTCCTTTCCATGAAACCCCTCCCTACCACACCGACTCGATTGAGGAGTATGTGTGAGTGAAGTGAGTATGTATATGTTGTATGTGTGTGAATGAGTGTGTATGATAGCCACGGGTCCTTCGTTAACCTCACGACGACATCTCACACTTGCCCCCCCCCCCTGTAGCTCACCCCCTTAAATATCAGAAGGGTGTCGAAACCTATAAACGTTCCTGCCATATCCTTTTCCGCCCACCCTGTATACAGTGGATGGCCACTTTATATACAACAAAACAAGTATACTGCCTACTGCCTACCCCAACTTGTTATGAATGTGCATATTCAGTATATCGATCAAACTCTAGTTTGTTATTCTTGCCTGATTACTCATCTGCTTAAACGTCGGTGAACGGAAGTTTTCTGTTGTTCCAACATCATGGTTGATCTCTGTTATAGGCTTATCGATGGCACACGAAATATAATAAAATTCTTCCTTAATCAATAATTTGGGAAGTGGTTAACCAAGTAATATCCAATCGCTGATAAAATATATGTCACGTACTTCTGGTACTCTCGTTGTGAAGGTGACTGTTTGGAGGAAGGTCCACTAAATCCCAGTTAAAATTTGAGGAAAAACAATATTGTTTGTGACCTCGAATCGAAATCAAATTGACGGTTTATTCATCTCTTATTACCATCGTTTTTATTTTCCTAGCTCAAAGTTTATGTGGATAACCCTAGGTTAAAAATTCTTACGATTGAATGCTAGAGTCCTTCGTAGTTGAAGAAAGTTGGCGAATCAATGAGAATGACAGGCTTTACAATACAAAAATATTAGAAACAAATACAGGAATCAATTGGAACTCTATTCTCTCACAAGAAATAATACTGATATCAAAATCCAAAATTCGATAACCTACTAAAAAGCTTGTAATTTCAAATTCTATTCCTCTGTTGTTTAAAATTTCGAATATACTCAACATTTCCAAAAATCTCAACCCCGAATTCTACCGAATATTTGTTTCAGTTTCACAAATTCCAGTATCAGCTGAATCCCACACTAGAAGAATTCACCAAAATTCGAATTGGGGCTTGACATTACAGTTGGGTGAATAATATGGGTGTTTGAGGCCCTGTGATAGGACATAGGACATAGAGGGCATGGGGCCCTGTATATGTTGACGAATAAAGGCTGTCTAAAACATTCATGGACGAATCGCATCAAGCTAAAAGTGTCCGCACTCAAATAGCTGGAATTTATCAGTCGCATAGTGGATGCGTTTGCGATAAATTCTACAAAGAGTTTTTGGCCTCTACTCTCTCATATTCCACCCCATCACTATAGTTCACTCTCTTTCATTTGCCGATCTCTCTCTCAAATACTCTTTCCCAATCACTATTCTCTTTCACTATTCTCCTTCCTTTTCTCCCCTTCTCTGTTTCATTCTCTTCACTCCTTTCATTCTTCAATACTTTTCCATGAATATTATATTCATCTTCTTTTGTTCTCCTCTCCCTCATCAGTAAATCTCTGTTTCCATATCTCTATTTTTCTTATTTTTATCTTCCTCTTACTTTTCTTCATCTTCTGTTTCTTCATACATCCACAATTTCACACACTTCTTCTTCCATCATCTCTTTTCATCCCTACCTCTTTTTATCCCTTTCTCTCTATCCTACGCACACCAAATTCTTGACCTCACTCTCTCTATCCTCATTTCTCTTCTCACTTTCTCTTTCCCTCTCCTACATATACTGAAATCCCAACCCTACTCTCTCCATCTCCCTCACACTCACTACGCATTGCAGGTGAGGTGTGAGTGATCAACCAGGGGTCGGGCCATGCTTCCGAATTTGTTGTTTTTGGGGGTTTCGCATCCGAGCATGATACGCCCAATCAAAAACTGTGTTCTATCGCCCAGTCTGTCGCTCTATCATCAATCATTTCAAACAGCCAGCTATCGAAAATTTCCACAAAGACCGATTGTCAAAGTCCAGAATGGTGTGTGGGTATCATGCCCACCAGCTGCTATTTCGAGGGTACCGTTAAACCCGCTGTAAATAGCTGACTCCGGTCCGTACAAAATGGCTGTTTCCGCCGACGCTGCAATTTGTTGGAAATTCTCGCTGTTGCTTCCACAAAATAACTGGATAGATCAAAGCGATTTTTTGTAACGATCAACTTATATTTTCAGGCTCCAAAATGTCAATCCCTCTAGGAATTATTGGGGATTCCTGGTATTTTTTTCGGAAAATGATTGGATCAAACGATCTGCATCAAAAATGTTTTTTGACTAAGGGCCGTTTGCACAGTGAAAGCTTAAACTGAATTCAATCAGCTGTTGCCTTAAACTCAAAATAATTCACATTATAACAAATGATACTTGATATAGATTGAATCCAGTTTAAGATGAAATTTCGTTTAAACTGGCACTGTGCAAACGGCCATAAAAGTCGTAGTAAAAACTGATAGGAAAAGCGTAGGCCTAGTCAAAAAGTAGCATACTACAAAAGGATGGTAAGTCTGAAGTATGGACATTGATATGTACTAGTTATCTCTTATTTGTCAAACATCACATGTAATTTGAGTCGATCAATTTACGATGAAATCTGAGTTTGTGAATGATAAATTTGCAAAAATCAAAATTCATTTGTTGCTGAATTGTCCATATCTCCATATCTCCGTCCATATGTCCATATGTCCATAAGTCCATAATATGTCCATATCTTCTGAATGGTTGCGAATTTCGCAATTCTGATGGTCGATTCGTGATCCACGCATCAAAGAGCATGAAGAGACGAAGTTTCATCGAATTCAAGATTCTTTCATTTCACAATATAACAGTCCAAATATAGCTGGGTTATGTGTCACTTAACATTCTTCAATTACACACGTAAATTGAGTGTATTGAGAATATTCAAAAACACAAAAATCATTTTCAAATTAAAAAAATATTTCGAAATTAAATTAAATTAATCACAATTGATCAGAAAATTCCAAACTTTGAAAAAAACTTTAAAATGTTGATACCGAAAAGACAAACACACTATTTAGAACTTATGTGAGTTTAATGATTCACCTCCTTCTTGTGATTATGTCAATATGGTAGGCCATGTCTCCTCATTTTCACAAGGAATATTATAAACGGGATATTGAGTTGATGCATTTTTATAGAATATTATTCCGTTCTATTGATTTGGGATAGATGATATATCTCATTTCCCTTACCTTCTAAATCTGATGTGAAGAAGTATTGGATTATTTATTAAACAACAGAAAATTCAGTGAATACGTATTACAGTATAGTATAACAGTAAATTATGTACAAACAGTATATCTTTTTTATAAATAGGATGATTCATTCTATTTTAATCCATTGAACACAAGATCCAGTAAGTTAAATATACTTATGAAATCCGATTATCACAAGCAGTATTATCAAAATACTCATCTTTCTCAAACTGGGTTATATACCCCACTAATAGTCCGCATAATAGTGGAAGATGCAATATAATTATACAGAATTGTTGTTGGAGATAGCAGCTAGATTCTTGTGCGGAGTGGACATATCTCTTGGCGCGAATGGGACCCAGACCTGTTCTTGATAGAATTATAGCTGAGGACCAGAAAGTCACCACTTGACCTCTCAGTTATACCACTCGAAACCACCCCAAGTGTAGGTTAGGTGTGATTAGTGGTGGACTACGTACCTATAACTTACACTAATAAATAGTGGAGAGTGTCTGTTGTGAGTATCCTTGCTTCCAAAAATTTCAGGAATTATTTTCAAGTCCGCATGAAATAAATAGAAAGAAAAATAAAAATCTCAGTATATGATACTATAATAATCTCAGTTCTGATATGAAGTAAAATCACTTGAAAATGGCATCAATGTTGAAACATGTTGTGATAAAATAATTCAAAAGGGTAGTGAGATTTTTATTTTTCTTTCTATTTATATTACAAGTAGGCCTATACAGAAAAGAGATAATAAAACCTCATAAAATAATATGCTTCACTTGGTTGTTTATGAACATTACTTCTTAGAGTTTCTATGAAAATTCTTTTATGGGAAATGGAGAGCACCATTTCAAAATGTTTATAAATTATTTTATTTGAATTTAATTATTTGCCAAAAAATAGAGGAGTGGAAACCAGTAGTACGTACCATCTCTGGAGATTCATGGAAATGCACAATGAAATTGATAAAGATTCATGATAATTTTATATTGTACAAATGAATAATTTCAAATTCCAGTTCAAAACAAGGAAAGACAGGAGTTTATTTTTCATGATTTTTCATTTTAAACATAAATTGATTGTCTACTCCAAGAAGAAAAATATCCATTCAACAAAAATATTGATTCTGGGAGGGGCTTGAAAGGATGAATATCAATTAGATAGGAGCATTGGTTTGTCTTTCTTGGTTTGGATAGAGGAAGTAGAAGACTATTACCGAATATTTGGCATCAGTAAGACCACAGCCTTTATTATCAGAAAAATCTTGGAGGGCAGCAGATTCTTATATTGGTTGAAATAAATAGAGAAATAGCAGTGAGCAACTGAGAAATGAGAGAGAGATGCAGTGAATGTGATAATTAAGGAAATGAGAGTGATACCACAAGGAATAGAAGGAGAGGGAAGGGAAAGCATTGGAATAAGAGAGAGAAGTGAGAGAAACGGATAAAATAGAGAGGAGAGGATACAGTGGTAAAGTATCAAAAGAAGAGAGGAGAGATAGAAGAGTGAGAAGCGAGAGAAAAAGATACAGAGATGAAGTATCTCTTGAAGAAATGGGGAGTGAGAAAGAAACGTGTAAAACAAATGGAATATGAAGAGAAACAAGTGTGTGAAGAAGACACAGAAATAGAAGAAGATGGAATAGTGTGGATGAGTTTGAGAGAGAGAGAGGAAGTATCAGTGGCAAAGATAGGGTCCAATTGAGGGTTTGGCCCTCAACTTAAATTGGCCATATATTGCCAGGGTCTGATTGTCTCACATTGTCTAAGGGGGAAGTTGGAACTTGCAGCAGGCTATAACTGCAAATCGAAGAAGTCGATGTAAGTGGAAATCAGCTGAAAAGTTTCCAGTCTTCCATCTCTCCTAATTTTTCCGATATCCCATCCATCTGTAATTCTACACAGTCTATATGTTACTGGGTTCCTGATTTCTCCCTTCAAATATCATGTAGTCGAGGAGCCAGTGATTTTCTTCTTCCTGTCTTAGTTTCTGCCTTAGCTTTCATGAGTTTCATCAGTATTGAATCATTTACTCTATAAATTGTTCAAATTTATTAAAAAATTACAAGGTCTCAAAAAGTTTTTTTCAAGAGGATTTCAGTGAGTAGATTTGAGAGTCATACTGTTACAAATCTGAATTCTATTACTATTATATTTCTATACTTGGAAATAGGAATAACCAAGTAAAATGCAAAATTACCACACGCAGTTTTTTTCCGAAGAGTTTACTTCTTACAATCATTCAAAATACATTTCTGTTCCATAATAATCATTTTCCAAGTCAAAGAATTTTACAAACAATTCATCGATTGGTTCTCAGAAGCTATTATAAAATGAATTGAATGATAAAGAGTCAATGAGAAAATGTATGCTACCAATATTAAGTTATGATCCACAACTGCTCACATTTTTAATAAATGAAAAAGACCAAGACATTGTCAAAAAACCACAGATTTATTAATACTTAGAAAGACCGGTTTCGGTTATTACACCACTGTCAATCTCTGATAAGCTCTGTCTGAATAGATAGTTTATCAGAGATTGACAATGGTGTAATAACCGAAACCGGGTTATGGTTTGGAATGGTTATTGTGGTTATGGAATTTATCAAATGGGAAATTCTAAGTATCAATAAATCTATGTTCCTTTTAACAATTTCTTAGTCTTTTTCATTTGATATGAATAATCACCACAATATCAACTTCTCAACTACACAAAAAAGGTTGAATATTTCTTTTTGAAAAGAAATTGGAATTTATTGTGCACTATAGATTGAAAAGAAACAACTCTCAAATCATGATCATCGAATAGGGCTCAGCTCAAAAGAGAAATAATCATTGAATTCCAACTTCATTTTTACCACTCTTTTTGTTAGTCATATAACAAAATTGCAATTATTCGACAAACTTCCACTGTGAATTGTTGAAATGTTGAATTGAAACTCCTTTTGTGCCCTATGAACTGTCAAACACCAACTATCACAACTCAGCAGCAGGGTCAACAATTTAATGACATCCGTGGTGATGACTCACTGACAGTTTTTTTAAGGTTGGATTTTCTCAAATCATATACAATGCATGAGAGGAGGAAGGAGAGAAGTGGGAGCAAAGGAAAAAGAAGGTGATGAGAGAGAGGGGTGAGAATGTCCATCTTCCTGTACACTTATCCATGTTGTTTAGGTTGTCACATGCAACCCTGACCCAGCAGGAAAGGGCTATTTCAAAAAGTCAACCCTCGTACTCAGGGTGCAAGACAGAAAGAGAGAGAACGAGAGAGGAAACGATTAAGTGCCGTCGCCTGGACCCCTGCAGACATTGGAAGACTTTTTAACCTCATTAAAATTAATTGCAAATGGGAAATTCATCTGTGTCCAGGCTGGAGACAATGTCGGCTCCGCCCTCGTTGTTGAAAGAAGTCACGGTTTGCTTCCGGTGTTGACATCACTTTATAATGAGGACGTTTCACATGTGGTGTGTGCTGGGGATTTGAGGTGGACTTATCGGTTTTGTTTTGAACAATCATTATCAAAAGATCATTGAGGTCTAGAAATAGAAGTATCCTTATAGTTACACCTCGAATCCAAGTAGTGGTTGATAATACTTTTCATAAGCTTATACCTTGAATGATTATCATTCAAATTCATTACAGGAGAACACTGATTCTTTTTTTATATATCCTCACTCTTTCCTGAATATTAATGTGTAGTGAGAATACAAAGTTACAAACAAATAATAGGATAGGATAGGTGTTTGTCAATTTCCGTGCTCAAAAGGTAACATTGATAAGGGTTCCATTGAATACTATCCAATCCAATCCAATAATTGAGAGGTGACGAGAAAAATAAAATACAGTGTTTTTCAACTTCTCTCTTTGTTTAATATCCATTCATTGTTCATGATTTGTGCCAGTATTATGAATGAATAAATTAATAAGTCGACGATACTCTTCCAACTGAATTTATCTCTATGCTTTTGGATTGATTCAATTAGCGAGATCATTGCTTAAAAAATGAGAATTTTGTGGAAATTTTCTCATTTATAAATTTCATTGCATTTGGACTTGCATGATTACATGACATGTTCAAAAATATTTTTATCACTCGAACAATATGTGATTTCATTGAACCATGGTGTTCACTACAGTTGTTTTAAGTTCACTGGAGACCTCAACTGATTCACAACAATTTATATTTCTTAAATAATGTTGATGAATAACTCGTCCCTTTATATTTACATAACTCTATCATGTTGTACACATACATTATAATAAGATGATAGAGAGAATGTTTCCCGTTCGCTTTATAATACTGTAAATCATGTATGAGGAAAATAAACTGCTCATCCATTTTGGGTGGGAAATTGAGCCAAACATCTCGCATGGTAATGATAATAAGATTATAGAGAGAATGTTTTCCGTTCGCTTTATAATACTGTAAATCATGTATGAGGAAAATAAACTGAACATCCATTTTTGGTAGGAAATTGAGCCAAACATCTCGCATGGTGTACAGGATTCATAAAACAGGCTTCGGAGAACACACTGTTGGTGGACTCCACTGTAACATAAGTCGAATTACGAGAGTGGGGAGGTGTTAAAACCAGGGGGTACAGACTAGGGGGCTCACTGGGGGTTCACACAAACTTCTTGGGGTAGGCATCAAGTTGCACAGATGGGGCCAGTTGTGTTAAGGGGGGGGGGCTGTGAAAAGTTGGGGTACCATTTGAGAGAGGGAAGGGGTAGTGGTGTGATGATGGACTTTTTGGAAACCCCGACTGGGTGTTGGGTATCCAACAAACCCGGAACTAAGTTTCGTGGTGTTGTTACTAGTGGGGGCGGGGAAGGATTTTGAAAACTGGACTACTCTGTTGGGGGTTGGGGGGTGATTTTGGGGGTCTTGGGGGGTCACAAGTTTCTCACCAGCTTGAAGGCGTGCGTGAAACTTGTCCATTACCAACTTGAGACTTAATCCCTCGTTGCACACTCTTTCCACTCTCAACACTTATGCGATGTGCGCTGCGCCACCGATCGAAGCCACAAAATAACTCACAGCCTACAGAATTGGAGAGAGAGAGAGTAATGAGGGGAAGAGTGAGAGGAGCATAGAGTAGTATGGAAGCAGTGGGTAGAGGCAGATGAGGATGTAGTACAAAGCATAGAACTTAGAGCATGGAGAAGCATAGTAGGAATGGATGAATGCAGATGTGGACAGAGCATAGAGCATACAGAAGAAGATGAAAGAAGGGAAATGAGAGAGATAAGTGAGGAAGAAACTTCCAAAGATATGTTGATGATAAGTAAGAAGCTAGTATGCAGTTGAGAAAAGTATGAGGTAAGAGAGAGCAATAGAAGAAGAAAAGAATGATTTGTAGGTGGAAGATGAAAGAAGGGAAATAAGAGAGATAAGTAAGGAAGAAACATTTTGAGGAAGACAAATGATAATGTTGATGATAAGTAAGAAGCTAGTACGCAGTTAAGAAAAGTATGAAGTAAGAGAGAAAAATAGAAGAAGAAGAGAATGATTTGGAGGTGCAAAATTAAATGGAAGGGTGGTGAAGAAGGAAGAGAAGATACAGTGGCAAAGAGGAGAAAAGAAGTAAGAAGCAGTAGAAGAATGACTGCCTTTATTTTGACCTAGGAGGGCGAAGTTAGGGCGCTCTCTTACACTTCACCTTCCAATACAATACTTAATCATAATTTAACGACGATACTCAGTAAAAGAAAAATGGAACAAAACAATATTTGATATGAAAAAATAGTAAGAAAAATAAAATAGGTGGATTAGTTGAATAAAATTAAAAGTAGAGCATTCTAGTACAGAAGATGGAGTGATAAAGAGGAGAAATGGACCAGGGAGCAAGAAAAGGAGGAAAATTAGAAGCAAAAAGAGTAGAAAAGATACGGTAGAACTGAGGTACTGAACGATGTAAGAACAGATGGATAAGTTTCGGAGGAGGGGGTTGAAGATGCTAAAACAGAAAGAGTATATCAGTACTTGATAGGAGAGAATCAAGCAGATAATAGAGGTGGGAGAGAAACAAGAAGGGTGAGTGAGTGGCAATGGAGTTATTGGGAGAAAATCGATTGATAGAGAAAGAAAATATGAAAATTAACTCTGAAAATATCAGAAGAGGAACAGGAAGGAGGAGTAGGTCAGCAATAGGACAAAGTGAAAGTGGTCGGCGAGATAAGACATCCAAAATAATCCAAGCAGAAGAGAGAAGCAAATAGAGAATCTCTGTCAGCTCAGAGGAAAAAACAATACTTATATTTCATTCCACTTTCATGTGCTATTAGTTTCTAAGATGAACTATAACATGTAAATCGTTCTTTCTGAATTACTTCATAACTCTACTAAAATGTTTTAGGTGCTATTCAAATACAGTGTGAAGGGGTGTTTCTTCCAAATAACGGTACCTCTAAGGTTAGAGAAGGATCGTTGTTCTAGTTTACAATAAGCCAGGCCTGTTCCGACAGAAAAACATCTCACAACAAAGATGGAATCCCCTACAAGATACAGCAGCTGCCCTGCACATTGCTGGCAAACAACTGTATTCAGTGGAAAAGGGTGGATTTCGCCGGGGGTGGATGGGTGAACCACCCTTGACCACCCTGCTTCAGTGGGGTGACCCCTCCACGCGTGGGAGTGACCCATACTGACCACTAGCTGACCGCTCTGCTGACCAATGGCGAGCGTTCCCGCTCGTGGCCAATAAGAGCTCGCCTAAACTCCCGGTCAATATTTCCCGCATCTCCCCGCTAGCCGCGTCCCGCCAAAAATGTAATGCACATCTTTTCCGTCTCGGTTTGGATGAAAATCCAATATCGCAGTTCCATTTTCCCCGCTGCCAGCCGAACATCTGTGACTGCCAGTTATAAATTCGAGTCTGGAGCGTTTTGTGGATTATTTCACCTAGAGTAGAATCATCTTATAAATCTTGAACAATTAAAGAACTATAGAGAGTCATTAGTTATCCATTATTCTTAACTGTTTGTTCTGTCGTTTCTCTCTCAAATATTCTAATGAATAAACTGAATTATGAATAAACTGAATGAAGTGACAGTTGGATTTCTTCATCATTATTATAGATAGCATCTAGTTTAGAAACTATTAAGCTATTACAGGGGAAATACAAGCGATATTTTCAGTTCCACCTGACAATATGGTTTTTATTTCACCTTAATAAAAAGAGATCTCTTTCATAGTATATTTTCTTTCTCCACATCTCTGTTCAAAGTGTAGAAAGCTATAGCAGTATGATTTAGCAAATAAATTCGAACGAGTTCTTGAATACAATAATACTATCCAGTAGTCACTTCTGGAACTAAACTCTGGTTGAATCCCTATACTCCACATATACTTGGGAAGAATGCCGTCAAAGAACCTCGATAATAATTTACAAGTTTAACCATATAATAGTTAGATTATAGAAAACTGGTAGCTTATAAGACATTTCAATGATTATGACAAACGTAAATAAAGTTAGAAAATATGTCGCTGATCATGACAAGCTACTGGATGTTCTGTTTTTCTATTGACAATAAACTGATCGATTCCATATCAAATTCTAGTAGTAGGGGTGTAAGAAAGTTGGATCAATAGATGCTCATGATTTCAAATCAATCAAGACTGATGGAGCATCAGAATAATAATCGCGAGTTTTAGCTATGATGAATGAATGATTCTTGTTGAATTCCTAATTGTATCGTCTATGAAATTTGTATCGTCGTAAGGCCCATTGACGGCTTAAATGATATATTCAGGTGAGGTGGAACTTTTATCAGGAACTTCCCACCAATAGAAGCCATACGAATACTATTATCTATTAACTTTTTGTCCAAACAATAACAATATTATATTGAAGAATATTAGAATATTGTAATATTAGAATATTTCAATATTGAAGAATATAAGTCACAATGATTTATTGTTTCTTGCTCAACTCTCAACAAAAACCTTTGAAAACATTGGACAACCTCCATACCAGCTAGCAAATTAATAATCCAAAAAGCTTATTCTGGTGTCGGTGGGAGTGAGCAGAGCACTACTTCACAAAGTAGGTTCGTGCTCCAGCATCAGTCAAAAACAGGACAGAAGGCTTGGGGACTATTGCATCCATGGGTTCTACCCTTCGAAAAATAATCGGTTGAAGACGGTATATGCTCTCAATATGTATGGACAATACATGTATATGGTCGAGATATGTATATAGTTGAAGGTAATATTATATGAATGGAAGTAGGTCTATGTGCCATGTGTTGGCGGGGCATAGGACACCACTCAGGCAGCCCTCTCAGATGATGCTCTTTCATCCCCTGAAATCAATAAACAGCCCCTCGAATTTATAGTGGCGGTGGTTGGACGCAGGCTAATCGGCAGACTGATCTGGTCAACAAGGGATGACATCTTTGGCCAGGGGTGGCTTTTGGATAAGCTCTAGTATTGCGAAGGAAATTAGGTAGATCTGTGGAGAAAGTGGAGGTTTAACTTGGCTTTGCTCTTATACTGTTATATAATATGTCAAGGAAATCATGAATTTGTAGTTAATTTATTTATTCATTAATTTATTGTTCAAAATATTACAATCATAATATAATTGTGACATTGAAGGAAAAACTAGGCTGAGCCTGTACTATTTCTCTCCAAAAATTATGATAACAAATTAAAGTTCAAAGAGATTATATTAAAATTATAATCGACTTTATGTTCATTCTGACACTTGATAATGGCATGACTGGCCGAAAATAGTGTTTTCTAAAAGGGTATACAAAAGGGTACTAGTAATACTGCGTAATTTATTAATTTATAAAATTTATGAGACTATAATTTTGTTTGTATGGTTAGAAACTCAATATTGCAAAAGTCTGAATACTGTGTAGGAATAGAAAATAAATGATCTCTTCCATGTTTTGTAGAGTAAATGAAATAATAATTTGAGCCATGGTAGCATATTTGGTATATGCATATCATAAATAAGATCAATAGATCATGAATTAAGTCGTAAATCAGCTCAATACTTGGTATTAGCAAAGAGGATGAGAATACGATAGATTTTTTGTTTGATACAGTTTTAGTTGAGCCAATGCATCCAAAAAAATAACTTATTCTTCTAAAATGTAACCGAGTAGCCTATTTAAAAAAATTCAAAACGCTCCTGATAAAAAATATACAAAGTGTCAGTGGGAAATGCATGTTATAATCCATGTAATAGTGTTGAACTATTCAATTCGTATTGCTTGTAAGTAGCCAATCATTATACTGAGATTTGAAGGAAATAATGTTTTTTGTCTTTTCAGAACACCGCAACTCTTCTGCTGTGACCGCTGAGAGTGTTTTAATCCCTGGAAGATATCATCGATAAAAGTCCAATCAAACTAATGAACGTTCGGAATATGATGGCACATAACTTCTGGAAGCTGTCCAATATTTTTATCAATCTCCCAACTTGTCCAGATAACAGATCTAGTGGTCCAGTCATTATCATCGATCAACGCAGTCTATCTTTCCGAAAGAGAACACGAAATTTCATTTATCAAACTGGGCGAGAACTAACGAATTTACGTCATTTAGTCGGGGCGAACAAAAAACGAAAACGATTTCGAGTATTGACACTTTAAAAGATTGTGTTGAAACTGAGCCGGTTGATCAAACGATGCAGTAGCGCCAATTGGTCCATTCTTGTCAAATACTAATTTAAGGCTATTCTACCATGGTGATAATTCTTCAACAGGAACCAGTTTTCTTGCAAAAAATTAGAGCTGATGATGGCTTCCTCACTTTAGCCAGAAAAATCCTTTTATTAGACGATTTTGGAAATGCATTCACTGGGTATTGTGGATTATACAAAGTTAGCCAGCAATGTAAATGGGTTTAGTTCCACATTTTTTAGTTTTCCCGGGCTCCATCCATGCTTCAAACTGGAACTTAGTGAGACACAAGAATTGAATAGGTACAACTTCACTCTACCATTTTTGTAGGCTTCTTATGAGTTTCATGTAGCAATTCAACCATGAACTCAACATAAATTGCAATTTGCGAGTGACGAATAATAATCAATAGTAAAATATAATCTTTTTTCTTACTGTATCTTAACAGTTTATGGATTTCTTTCAATTATTCCCATAATTGATAGTGAAAAATTTGTGAAACATCAGTTATCATTTTCCAGATTTTGTAGACTTTTTACATATTTTAGCCCAGCAATTCAAGCGCGAACTTAATGTAATCAAGAACAATAATCTCATCAACATTCATCCATTTCCTATTCTCTCAAATTCATGAATCTATCTTCATCTTCTCTAGATAGCATACTTTCTACATTGCTGATGCTATCATGATGGCGAATTTTTCACTCTGTTTATGAATCTTCAAAACTTTCTAAATATTGGAATTTTGTTCAATAATAGTTCATCAGTGAATCTCGATATATCATATCCTATTTTACCAATCAATCTTCAAATTAACTCACTTTCATCTATGCTCGCCCATCTTTATTTCATATATTTTTTTATCCACTCTTTAATCACATATCGTATAGTTTTGACTGGGATAGAGCAAAAGACTTAACTGCTCTACTACCGAATTATGAGTATATCCACACTACAGTGTATCAAATTTCGTAGTATAACTATTAATAATTGAAAACTATCGTATTCATTTTTGCAAACTGATTTCACATGTTGTTTGTTTGCTGGCGGAACAAGCTTAGTACAAAACTACACTTATCCCAAATTTTATCAACTGTATGAAAAATGTCCTATTATTTCTATCAAACTTTGAATACTATCGCCTTTATTTTTGCAATCCAATTTCAATCTATGTTTGTCTGCTGGAGCTACAAAAACGGCACTTTTCCCAAATTTTATCAACAGTATGAAATTACCCATTATTCCTATCAATGTTTGTATTATCGCCTACATTTTCCGAAACTAATTTGCTATTTTTTTTTTTTTTTTTTGTTTTCTAGCGGATGCTGAGGCCGGCGCACTAATGGGCGGCCAGGACATTCTGACGTGCGGCGTGTGCCAGAAACCGTTCGCCCTAGGCGACATCGTCAAGTTCATCCAACACAAGGTGCTCACCTGCAACAAGGAGAACTACTCCTGTCTGGAGCAAGCCACTTCCAACCACCTCGACTCTGGAGACAGCGACGACGGCAGCCAGCAGCAACCCCTAGGCGTCGTCAACACGCGACGCCCCTCCATTTCGGCGCCCATGAAGAAGGCGTCGTCGCCCAGGGTGCTCTGCACTCCGTCGCCGCCCGAGGACCCCGTCTGCTCGACGCCCATCAAGGACGACCCCCAAGGCGCCGATGATCTCGATTGTGAGGCCGGTGCTGGCATCAGGCCGCGCCGCATCAAGGAGGAGCTCGACAGTTCGGCGGACGAAGCGGGACTGAAAAAGAGCCGGACCGATGTGGCTGATGCTGAATCAAACACTACGCATTCTGGTGAGTACTGATCATAAACAACAATAATTTTGTCTCGTTATTCAATTCAATATTAAATCATAAGCCCACATATTTTTCCAGTCTCATCTTCTTTCTAAATAAGTATAAAAGAGGGAATAGCCCAATCATTGAAATCCCTGAATATTCGATCACTATTAGGGCCGTTTTCACAGTAACAGTTTAAACCAAATTTTATTTCAAAGTGGATTAAATCGGTATCAACTCTCTTTTGTTATAATGTGTTAAGGTGCGTACAGATTTACGCGCCGCGAACTTGAGTAATTCACTTTTAATCAGCTGATGCCAAGCTTTTTATATCTGTATCTTACTGTTTCTGTAGAAATACAGATATAGTCAGCTAAAAGTGAATTGCTCATGTTCGCGGCGCGTAAATCTGTACGCACCTTTACATTTTGAGTTTAAGCCACCAGCTGATCAGATTCAGTTTAGGATGTGACTGTGCAAACGGCCCTTAGTGTTATTAAACGTATTAACTAGTGATTATTTGAAATAAATCAATTTATCAGGAGGTCTGTTTCCTAGGACAAATGATTGAACCTATAGATCTAACATAAAAACATACTAAGTAATATTATTATTGACAAAAATACAAAGTTTTTCGTTAAAGGACTACTTTGTATAAATAAAATTTCCATAATATTTGAAGATATATCAGAATTAATAAAAGTCCTAGAAACCGGACCTGAGAGCATTAAATGAGTTAGGAAAACTTTGATAAAAAAAAATCTGAAAAAATATATAAATATAATATAATATATTATTATTGTAATCACTGAAACCTCTATAACAGCTTCCCCAACCACAAATGAATCTTGCTCAACTTTTTCTGGACATTCCTGCCAAATGGATTCAGTACCTCAACCTATAACTCGACCCTCTATTATTATTCTTTTCACTGGAAACTCTTAAAACGAATATTACAGTTCTCGATTAAAAGCTAACAAGGTATTCCCACACATATTTCTACTCGTCACCGACAGACGAAGCTGATGAGAATTTCGTCAACTAACTATAAGTGTGTAAGTCGGAACAAATCTGTGGCCGTTGAGACCGAGAAATAGTGTCCCATTATAATTAATTTGTTGCCGGCGAGTATTTAAAAACTAACCTGTCATTGATCCGGAGTCATTTGCATATAAATTTCGGATAACTCAAAGTACAACTTAAGCCGGTGAAACTTCTAGAACAAATCGGACAAAAATAGAAGTCCATTACACATTTCTTATATTTTCTCTCTCTTTCAAGTCACTTCCTTTTCGTAAGTTAGCCGCCTTAAGAGGACCGAATTGTTTCCAGTTTATCAAAAAGATTAGACAGACGTAGTTACGCATCTTCTTGATTGGTGAATACTGGAAGCGATTAGTGGAGGAACAAAGTATTGCCTAAAAGTGAGAAGTGACATTCTTATTGTTTTGTATTGACATGACCTCTTAGTCGGTCCGTTTTTTGCCTCAGGAGTTGTAGGTACTTTAAGAAAGAAGAATTTTTGAACCCGGAGAAAAAACTTGGAGGATTTAGTGCAGGAAGAAGAGTGATTGAAGAAAGAGGTTGTTATGACAAAAGAAAGAATTTGTAGTGATAGGATGGAAAATGAAAAATGAGAAAACAACACTGAATATTGAAATATCATTCAAAACTGATTGGATAAGTAGTAAAATTTATTTACCATGGACAAGTATATTATAAAAAAAAGGAATTCATTGAACTTTATCGAATTAATGATTACAGCATCATAATAGAATAAGGCACTGGATAGAAGTATATCATCATCTAGTAAGTGGTCTTGAAAGGATAGATCATTCAAAATAATTATACTATAAACATAGGTTAGGATGCAAATAAATAATTAGTCGAAGATTAAAAATAAGTAGGCTAGACTGAGAAAAGAAATCGAAAATGACATTGAGGCTGGAGGGAAATATAAGTTATAATAATTCAGTGACGACTAGAATGTACCTATGAAATATATGTATAAATATATTATATACTTAATCTATGTCTTAACAATTTAGTAATTACAATTAAATACATTACTAACAGTGACCACACAACTTGTCAAAGTGCTCATATAATTTCCAAAACTTTAAATGAATGTCAAGTGAAATAAAATTATTCATTTATTTTATTATATTATAATTTAATCTTTTATTAAATTAATCATTATATAATATATCATACAATAATACATATATAATAAAAGAGAAGACCATATTTTAAGGCAGAATTAAAGAAAGGAATCAGAATTCATCAAATTCTGAGTCAACAGTGGAAATGAGAAGCATTAGTAAACGGATAACCACTATTTTTTGTGAGCCTTTTTTGGTTTCTACCGAAATCTGTCCAACAAATGACCACTGCGATTGAACCGCCACGATTTATGAACAATACCAGTCAGCTGACACTCTCAAATTCAAATCCGACTCATTTAAAAAGATACCAGTTGAAACGCTCACCGTGTGAGGGAACTACATTCTTCCAAACTTGACAACGACTTCAACTGAAGTGTATGTTTTTTGTGGAGCTGTCAGCCGCATGTCAACCGAGAATTGGATTTGTCCATTAACTTTCTGACCTGTTGACAGACAGTCCAACAAACAGAAGTGGAAATTGCCATTGTCATTAACGGAATCTCAAGTGTAGCGATTAGAGCAGCGCTCATATCACATTCGGCTGGTGGATTCTGTCAAAAATGTGACTCAAAATGTTCCTTAAAATGTGCCCCGATCAGGTTTCGTTTGTTGGAAAAGCCGGTCAGCTTCATTGTCTTGAATTTGTATTCCTGAATTACTCGATTCTCTCATCTTATCACTGGATATTCTAATGCGGTTTTCGTTTTGATTAATTCCGAAACATTGTCTGACGTCTGGTTTCACATTTTTGTGTGTCCATACGACCAGTCTTTTCAATATCAATCTGCATTTCGCAATATCAATATCACAGGCATATTGTGGATTTCAAATTGTACTCATTACAAAAGTTAAAAAAAATGTAGCTTGAAGTTTAAACGTCGATTCTCAGTTGTAAGAATTTCTGAGGGTGTACGTCATTGAATCCCAATTATTCTCTTGAGAACTCTTCATTCATTTAGATTTTAGATGATCACATTGTTGTAATTGGAACATGAGTCAATCAAGTGCTACATGGTTTGTCAACTCTAGGACATCAAAGAAATAGATTATTTATTCTATGTTAAAAGAAAACACTAAGAAATTATCAAAAACCACCGATTTATTGATACTAAGAAGGACCACCGGTTTCGGTTGTCACACCATTGTCAATCTAAACTAAAGAGGAAAATGTATTCTATGATTCATGTTTATAGTATTTTCCAAAAAAGTTGGAATTCTAGATTCATGATGCAGCCACTAGTTGATTGAACAAAACTATACTATACTTTTTAAGAAATAATTATCATAAATGATAAATCTCTTGAGTAGGAATATCAGAATTGGCTATTCACAATAGTTGTAAATAATTGAATAATTATTGTCCACAATAATCAAAAATGTATCAGGCATTGATTAATTCTTTCACACTTTGTGCAATGTACAATTTGTTTGCTAAACGGCTTGTATCATTATCAATCACTTCAATAACCTTATTCAATTCCTCCAGTCAGTAATTGAAAGGAGACAGTGAAGAAGTAGCAAAATACTTATACTTACAACTAATTCTCTTGTTTTTATCTGTCTTTTTCTCACGCATTCTCCAGACTCTCTCCAATTTACTGTCCTTGTTCGTTCAGGAACTTACTCCAATTAAACTGTAATTACTTCAACTTCTTTATTGCGGGGTCTACAACGCCAATAGTATGGTTTTATGGTATCTCCTTGATTACTCAAATTAATTAATGTAATAGCTTCTGGACTTTGTAATCGTCCAGGTATAAAATTACATGAAGAGGTCAGTATAGAATCATTTACGATGTATTTATAGTTTTATGAATGAAAATTAGAACAAGAAAAGCAAGTATTCAATATTCAGGATAGAGTTTTGTCCTTGAACTGTTATAATAATAATAATAATATCGAGTGACCTGGATCAGGTCTGGTGTCAGAGTTTTCAGGTCGTAACTGATCAATTTCAGGGCCTCTGACATGACCTTGAACTGTTGAGTTATCTTTGTTGACAATCCGACTATACGTCACAACCATATAAATTTCAGATGTAGGGAAATGATTGAACATTCTTATTTTTAGAAGCTTACATGATTCTTCCCAGTATAATATCGCAGCATCTGAACTGATATCAAATTTCGCAAGCTTAGGAAATTTATGAATTCAGAATTGATAGCTAAAAAAGGAATTATAGCAATAATTAATCAAGTTTCCACTCGTTCACTAGTTATTAAATCAACAATAATTCAAAAAATTGTAGAACGTTACAAATAAAATTGAATCAGATACTGTCAGTCTGTAGGTCCATTCTGGTTGAGAAAGGAAACATCGGAATTGATTCATTTCTGATTTATCTGTGGGCAATGACATAGATATTAGAAACGGGAGATATTGGATGTATATTAGCTTACATCCTTGAAACATTGAGGGACAGAGAATCAGAAATAATAATAACAGGAGTAGAGAAGAGACAGAAGTTTTAATACTAAGGAAGAGAGTGAGAAGTGGGATGGAAAATAACCGCTTCACTCATGGCTCTCAGTAAGTGAGAGA
This sequence comes from Nilaparvata lugens, assembly GCF_014356525.2. NCBI lineage: Eukaryota > Metazoa > Arthropoda > Insecta > Hemiptera > Delphacidae > Nilaparvata > Nilaparvata lugens. The sequence continues at coordinate 32,976,572 of NC_052514.1, read as the reverse complement.
GAGGGAAGAAAAATGTCAGTGAGAGATGATATGGGTACCAGGGAAAAATATATAGAAATATATAAGAAAAAAGCCAGCTCAAATATGAGATGGATACCTCAACTGAAGATTGCTTCGATATTGCATTAGAAGAGCCTTGGCAAGACATTGACATTTACAATTTTCAATCAAGCCCTGGAGCTGTGCGAAGCTGGAGGAGGAGATACAGAAAATAAAGTGAAAAAGGAACCCGATATCGAGGTAGGAAGACAAAGATGGTGAAGGAGAGAGGGAAAACAATCCTTTCTTGTCCCGGTTTTCGTGGAATGGAGCTCCCACCCACAAGGAAAACAATGTTTATTAACATCTGCCCAGAGTGGTTCCAATCTTTCACGGTTTTGCGATTGATAACAAGACGTGATCTGGGATCAGACACCCTTCTAAGTTACTAGCTGCTGGAGTCAAAAATATCTCTGTTTTCCCAACAATATTCTCACTTGGGGAATTACAAAAGTTTTTGTTATTCATTCATTCATTGAAACTGAAAATACTCCATTACTTCCTCGTTCACCTTACAATTAGTGAAAATGAAATTGTCAAACTTAGTATTCATCTATCAATTGAATAAAAAAATTTTCTGTTTCAACAAATTCTCTGACATATCAAATCTAGATATTTAGTCATGAATATATCTATTAATTTATCTCTGCTTGTTATCCCGAACAATATTTTCGGTTCAAAATTGCAAATGTTTTGTTATTCTCCCATTGGAACTGAAACTATCACGCACGTAATATCGTATTAAGATAGACATTTGACTATTTTCAAGGTAACCCCTGATCGATAATATTGATCGAACCTTGTCTATCTGTCTAGTCGACCACTCTCCGATCAAGGTCGTCCAATCCTTCACCTCAACAATACGTGATCATGACGTCATAAGGGCCGAAGCGAAGGGCTCTTCTCATCACCCAACAACATCTCCCTCAAAACGTTGTTGTCACCCGGTTGTTGTCAGTTTCCGACCTCCTGTCTCAAATTAGCTTTGTCAATGTTTACTGGAGCACAACACTTGGCCAGATACGACAGCCAAAAAAGAAAAGAGAAATTAAAGTTTTAAAGGATGGCTCAGCAAAAGGGGTGCCTGCGTCTATTATTCCGCGTTGTATAATCAGCATCCAGAACAGGATCTGAAGAGGGTGGACATAATCTCTCTATTACTATCCTTTTTTAGTGAACCGGAGCTGACCAGTTGAATTCGAATGACCCTTGTCTAAAATCATTATCTAACAACATTGTTTCTCCCCTGTTCAGTTAAGAACATCTGCATCTGACCATTGGGTAGCCCTGTTCATGTAGAATTAATACAATCAATTTTATTGTGTTCAGTGATGGTGTAGGAGTTTCTTTTGTCTGGTGATACTGTTTCGCTTCATCATTCATATATCCTACAGTAGGCTACTTGTGTCCTATCATTAAATTCGATTCATGCTGCCATTAAATCGTTAATCAATAATATGCATATACAACGTTTTTTATTTCACTTATTATGGAATGATTTAGAATACTCATGGAGAGTGAATAGGACAGAGAATTTTTTGTAATAAGAGATATATTCTTGTTTCAATTGATATAAAAAACCTACTATCTATGACTACATTATTCATTGAGAGTAAATACGCCAGATAATTCGTAATAACGAGAGAGAGAGAGATTGATTGATTGATTGATTGAGTACTTTATTTATGTAGATTACAATTTATGCTGGCTTATACACTTATATACAATAGCTTACAATACGGCAAAATTATAGATGAATTTACATAATATAGACTAATTATTGAACTGTATATGATATGAAAAAGTAATTTGTAATATTGTAACTATAGATAATTATATTGTTATGCATCTACATAAATTGGCGGAGCTGTGGACATATCAATGTCCATTCTTCGGAAAGAATATTAAAAATATTAAAAGAGGGAGAGAAAGAGAGTGAGAGTTATTGTTTCAATTGATAGATGAACCTATTATTTATGACTACCGTACATATAGAGAGTAAATACAACACGGCAATTTTGTAATAACAGTAGGATATTTTCGTCCAAATTAATAGACAAACCTGCTAAGACGCATTATTACATTGCTTCTCTATTATGAGAGAAGTTTCAGTTTCAATGAGTGAATAACAAAAAATTTGCAATTTTCAACCAAAAATATTGTTTGTGGTAACAAAGAGAGATGAATGAATGGATATATTATTACTACACATATGGAGATTAAATAATGTGTTATGAGCATCTGTAATAACAGAAAGGTAGTTTTGTTTTAATAATTAATAGCCAAATATTGAGTTGAACGATTTCATTTCCACTAATATTGTGAGATGGATACGAGCCACCCTTCCAACAGGAATACCGGGAGCACGGTGCTTATCTCTTCACGGCACTCATAATTTCAACAGAACTTAAAAACCCTGTTCGAAACATGCATGATAGTGAGTCCACTCTCAGTCTGCATTTGAAGTAAGTGATTTTACGAGTGATAAGAGAAGCATTGAAAAATAGAAGCGTGGACTGTGGTTAAGAGAGAATAGAAGATGCGTTGGCAGATGAATGGGAGAAAGATAGAGAGAGAATGTGCATTATGTAAGACCTCTCTCTGGACAACACTCGGCTTGATGCTTGATCATCCACAAGAATTATATATAATATATGTGTAATATATAGATATATAGGGTGACCAGAGCACACCCCTTATATACAACAATATTCATCTACCCCTTTCATACCGGGCTTTGACCAGATGATACTGATGCATCTGATCTCCCCTGGGTTTAGTGCGTGAGTGTGCATGTGTGAGTCTATGTGTACACACACACACACACATATATATACACAATTGTTTGTTATTCAACTGCAGTTTTGTGCAGCTTACTATGGCTAGTCACATTTTCCAGAATTCGAGCAGACCTCCCCCTTGAAGGTCAATCGTTTGGAAAATGGTCGGAAAATTGCACAATTTTCCGAGACAGTGATCGCCACTGATTGTGGGTTGGATGGCGGTTTGACAATTGGGATGGACATGATGAGCGGAGAGATGATTGGGGGGGGATTTATAGATAGCATGAAACCATAATTTAGAAATGGTATTATGAGAATAATATTGATTATTATACTTTTTGTGTAGTTGAGAAGTTGATATTGTGGTAATTATTCATATTGAATAAAAAGACGCAGATCAGAGATTGACAATGGTGTAACAACCGGAACCGGTCTCTCTAACTATCAATAAAATCTGTGGTTTTTTACAATTTCTTAGACTTTTTATATTATTTTA